>NW_024705530.1:6712-36403 GCF_018977255.1 Callorhinchus milii | reverse complement strand
GCAAACAAACGCGCTCCGATTATACTATAAGCATTGTCTTTTAAACTGATGTGCCTACACCGGAGACGTAATGGCCTTGTCTCAGCAGTGTTATATCAGCGAATGCCAAAAAGTGAATGGTACAAAGACATTGTAAGTATCAGAACACTTAGAACTCAGGTCGAGCAGTTGTTTACATCTGATTAAGAATAGGTAAAACCTAAGAACAGGTTTTAATCTATTCTTATTTTAAAAAAATATTTGATTAATAAGGACAGGTAAAAATAATAGGTAAAAACTATTATTTTTCAACATCTTGTAAACTGCCAAAAATGTCCCGTATATATATTTTATGTTTCTTCTGACTTTGGTTAATCATGAAACAATTGTTGTAGGTTCTACACGACAGCATGCAAGAGGGCTTCTGCTTGCCCCATGTGAACATTCACGGTTTCCACATGTCACCGAGAGTCTTATCCAGTTTACAATTCATATCTGCTACGCAAAAAGGGGGATCTCTTATCAAACATCATTCACGTGGCATTCCTTGGCAGCCAAAACATGGGGCATGCGAATTCGAGCGACCTACGACAGATCGCATCGGACTCACCCCCAGACTCTAGACAGATAGCCATCCTTCTGCACTGCCATTCCCCTCCAAGTCATTTCTCAATAACAAACATGCCAGTGGCTTTACATCTTTTCAACGTATGACATCGCCGGGTAAATGTGATTCCGCAAGTGAAGGTGTCCTGGACATTTACTGTAATGTTGGAGAATACCTGTGATTAATGAGTTACAAGAGTGAATTCAGATTGCCAGTTTAATATTTAAAATACCGTTATTTCCAAAACTATAACTTTTATTACCTAATTCCATTGAAGGATGCCACAAAAATTAACCTTGACATTGAACAAAAAAGTGAATTGTAGAGAAATATGACAATGCAACTGATAACAAGAGCTCCTTCATTTTAAAACGAATTCTCTTTCACTCCTGGGATGATTTGCTGTCAATAAAAGCTACTGTGAAATGTGACCATTTAGAACTAGATGCATAAATAAGACTAATACGTCGAGTGAACATAAAAAACGTGTTTAATATGTGTCAGCATGCACAAATGCTTACACTCCAACATGAAACACATAATTCCATATTTCTTGCAAAAAACAAAGCCCAGCTACCTTAAGTAATTCAAATAGACACCTAATTTACTACGTGGAGAAAGTGTGACTTGAAGATATGTTCGCGTGCAGGTAATCCTTCAGCCAACGAGATATTAACGTCCGTACGGACCGTGATGGAGATGAGACCACACAGACGCTGAGGAATGTTTCGAAAAACATTCCGGCCTCACACACACACACAAAAAAAGAATGAAAGCTCTTCTCATCCCTTCTCTGTCCCGGGTTCATCGCACAGTGCGCGCTGTACGCACGGCTTGCGGGAGCATGCACGGGTCGCCTGACGGCCTCGGAGCAGAGAGCGCGAGCGAGAATCCAGCGCCGATCGCCGCACGCAATACCAAAGTGCACATGCTTGCAATGCACACCGGGCATGCATGCGTGTGTGCGCACATGCAAATGTAAACATGTACTCGATTCACACGTTCACAGCTAAGAATTCTATAGTCCTGGATGAATTTGCAAATGACACTTTTAACGATGCTTTTAATTATTTGGAGGTCATTGACAATACGCTGCTGCCGTGGGTGTAGTGGTTAGCAGACTGGGGTTGCGAATCCAGAGGTCGCTGGTATGATCTCCTGGCACAGCAATTAAAATAATCGGAACATTTCTTAAATCTCCCCACCCCTCTATGCGCCCAGCAGTAGTAATGGGTACGTCACTGTTAGTCTTCGTTTCTCATAATACTTTACAGGTTTCGTTCCAATATTTGGTTTCCAAGGGGCAACAAGGTTCTGCCCTCGATGAACGTACGTATGTTGAACTTCTTTCGCGCCGTACGTAGCAAACTGTGCTAATCTGAGGTGCGGAGAAGGACCACAAACTGAACACAAAAATCAGTTGATTAGGAAGCCACTGAAGCTACGAACTTTTAATTATAGATTACAAACTAATTCCTTTAGAACTGCTTTTCGTGTTTAGTTTGTTGTCCTTCCACCGCACGTCCGGCGTGCACGGTTGGCTACGTACGGTACGAAAGAAGTTCAACACACGTACACGTACATATGGCCTTCCTTCATGGCACCGTGGATTTGCATTCCCGGCCGGACGGACGATGAACTCACAGCGTCGAGTTGCTCCTGCAGGACATTGCGTTCGGTCTCCAACGTGGCCACCCTCTCTGTGAGCTCCTTGAGGTCTTCCACCATCTTCTCGGCCTCCTGCAGGGCCCTCTTCATCTCCTCCTCCTTCTTCTTGCGGTCTTCTTCCTCCTTCAACTGGATGCACATCGGCCTCACCTGCCAAGTCACGACAGCCACACTTTAACAGTGTTCTGCAGCAATTCGCTTCAGGCCCAACGCAAATGATCATTCCGAAGATTGTATAAGTTATGCACGATGTTCAAAACCATTTTGAACACCTTAATGAACACCGAAATTTTTTTTTTTTTTATAATTCCTGTGATATTATTCTAAGCAAGACTATGAATACAGGGAGTCTAATACTAAACTGGGACTGTCTGGCACATGACACTTTGCACATCATTGTTATACTGCTAATAACAAGTCAACAATGCTTCGCATTCTGTTACATTTTTGAGCTTGTAGGAGTGCGGTCATTAATTTTTTTTTAAAATGCGAACGCCATTTGAACGTGGACGCGGGAATATGCACCCATGTTTTTTGAGGAGACATGGTATATGACATCAGATTCTAGGATACAAAACCTACACACATCTGATGCTGAGTCCCCAAAAATTGGCGTGGGTGGGGGCTAGTTATTTAATTAATAACCGGTTTTAATTGTGCTGATTTCAAATATCAAAACGACATTTTCGCTGGTGCTTTTGGCGAAAAATAGCAGTGGAAACTAAGGCCAATAGTAAGCAGGAAACACCCCCGTTACCAGTTACTGACACTCCACCGTAGCCTTTCATTTTATTTAACATACACTTAAAAAAAGAATGTTATGCCTTTAAGCGATAACATTTATGCACATATTAATGATACGTACTTTAACAATTTTGTAAAAAAAATTGTATGGACGTCTGTTGTGAAAACAGCCCAAATCGCATAACATGGAGACCACAGTCCACCGTGGTGGACAAAGAATCGACGTGGAATTACACGGTCGAAATGTTGCAAAACAGGCATGACATTCTGAAGACGCATCCGCGAGGTGAAGAAAGCTGACGCTGTGAGTGAGAAAAGACCCATAAGTGTGAAGCACACTTTTGAGACGTGGGCGATCTACCGATGTGAGAGAGTTGAAGTAGTTTTGACACGCGAGAGAGAGAGAGAGAGAAACATCAGCACTTGGGCCAACAAGCCTACAATCGCCATCACTTCAAATTAAGGTAATTTTTTATTTTATTCGCGGTCTGAACTGCTCAATGCGCACATCACACTTATAATACGACCGCTGCCCTTTTGGCAGAGAGAAGCAGCGAAAGGCAGTTGTGATGAAACTTTGTGTAAATTATATTTGTGCGGGGGCTATGTGAGTGCCAGCTGACATTGAACGAGATTGGCGAACTGGAACAGTGGGGGGGGGGTGAGGTGGGTGGGGGAGTGTGTGGAGGAAAACAAACGCGAGGTTTCGTCGTTACGTACTTGAGCCAGGTGCTTCACTTGCACACTAACGATGGGGTTTTCCTGCTGGAAATCCGTGTAAAACAAGAACACTCTCTTGTCCATCCCACCCGTGGCGCCGAGTGGCCGCACCAAAATCCCGCGCTCCTTCGGACCGGCTCGGGCGGCCGGCGTTTTTAGGCGCGGGCGTTCTAGCGCCCGCCCGCGCGTGCCCGTGCGTGTGTGCCGGGGCGTGCGTGCGCGCGTGCCCGTGCGTGCGTACCGGGGCGTGCGTGCGCGCGTGCCGTGCGTGCGTACCGGGGCGTGCGCGCGTGCGTGCGTGGAGGAGGGTGGTTTTTTTTTGGGTTACGCAGCGAGGGAGGGCTTTGCGAAACTCGCACGCCCGTGAGAGGCGTCGATGACTGAGAAGCTCAAACCTGCGGCCCCCCCGAGAGAGAGAGAGACAGAGAGGATTGCCGCCCGGTCCGGTTTGAGCACGGGCAAATTGGTGGCGCCACGTGACCGCGGCCAGGTTTGCTGTGGCCTCAGAGGAATGATGTCAAGAGGTGACCGCTTCACCGAGGGGGCGAGCGGCAGTGTAGCGGGTTCGTGCTTCCCGCGAACCCGAGTTCGATTCTCACTCACGGCCAACGACGGTGACGAATATCTGAAACCGGCTCCTAGGCCCTCCCCCTAGGTCGACTCGGCCTCAAATGAATACCTGCTGCGGTGTGTAAACAGCGCCACTGGGGACAGAAAGGCGGCCCGGTCGTGGTGCTGGCCACCCACCACCTCGTGTGCTGTTCCGGCCTTCGTAGGTGCCCACTAAGAGCACTTGCCCCAACAGTATGTTAAGGCTATACGGGGATCTTTGTCTTTTGCTGCTGAGCAAACACGGAGTTCTTTGCTTTTGGCCGAGGGCCATTTTGCACCCGACAGATCTATTGCAAAAGTGCGTTCATTCGCAGCATTTGTGTGAGACCTTTGTTGCATTGTCATTTCACTTCTCCTCTCTTCTTTTAGAGTTCCCCTTTTCAGAGGCTGTAGGGAGGGAGGCGATGGAGCAGTGTGGGTGCGGGGTAGAGGCGAGCCAGCTGTGACACGACGAATCTGACGACCTGAGCTCGATTCACGGTCGCCACGGCTCATATCCGTGGCGAGTGGTACCACGAATGGTCCTGCTCTCTCTTCCGACCCCACCCGTTTCGCCGAACCCGCAATGACCAGCGTGGCGAAGTATGGTCAAAAAAGACCCCGTAACTGACATGATGTGGGCAAGTGTTCATCAGTTGATGGATTGAGCATGGGTGGAATTATTACTATATATTTTTGTCATATGCAGAGCCTTCCAAACATATGTTAATACAGGCTGGAAGGCTTGTTTAAATTCCCAACGCGAGTTTTTTTTCTGGCAAATATTTGATTTCCAATGGAAACGTCACGGTTCGGTAGCATGTGAAATAATGTTTCTATCTGCATACATCAGTGTTCGGTAAAGGAAGTGGGAGGACGGGAAAATAAAAATTCAAAATGCTATCTGCCTAGACAAATTGTTGTGTTACTGCTGCACGTTGATGAATGCATTGTTGGGAATGCACGCACATACGCAGTCCCATCTTCATACTGCGCAGTGGATGTCTTTGCAAATGCCTGATAAGTTAAACATCTGTGGTTGCCTGCTCATAAGCCTATACGTTATTATTCCTTTACTTAAGTCATATATACACAGCACTGTATATATACGTCAAGGTATATATATGAAATAGTGTGCGTGTGTTGTTGAGAGGGCGCGTCTACATCGGCCACGCCAGTTGCTATAAATTCCCGTAACGTTGAAGGGAAATACATGTATGGTCACATTGTGAATGCTAAACACCTGAAGGGATTGCCGTTACCTACACGTGGCAGGGCAGAGCAGTACCTTTGTGTAGAGTCGGAACCAGGGCCAGTGACGCAGCTGAAGGAAGCTTCGAACGTTGGACTGAATAATCACCATGGCGTCCCTGTTTGAGAGAACGCACGCACGCACGAGAAAAAAAAAAACCCCAAAATAAAACTCCAGATTTCATTGGGCTTCATAAAAGGTATCAAGGGCAGTGCGACGTGTCGCAGCCGTTTTCTCAATCCATTGTTGAAGGCAGGCCTCGCCACTCCATCAGTTTAGTTTTAGCGTACTCTAAGGTTTTTTGGTAAAGTCACGTAGGTAAAAGAAATCTAGAATTAGTTTGAGCGTGTTTACAAACACGCTCATGAGGGAACACTCTTCTAGGACTGAAGAGCCGACACCAACAGCTGCCAATATACACACATTAATAGGTAAATAATACTCGAGTATATGAAATTGTGCTCACGGGAATCAATAATTTTGCAATTTGTATATTTCTGCAAATTGCTCAGGTATTGTCGAGTATTTTCTTCCAGTGTTTGTTTTGGTAAGATTTAGATTTCAACTCCACAGCAGCATTTTGCGAGCGACACATTTTAATGCCTCGTGCCTGTCCCCACGTGCCGCTCCGCACAGCAGAAACATTCACTTGTCAAGCCAAAGGCCCCCCCCTCCCCCCGCTTTTCTTTTCCTTCGTAAACTCACCGGTGTACTTAGACCGGTGGGCTTCAAAGCCGGGCTTTAACGTCGTTATCTGGGGCAAAAACCATGCCCAAACATTCCCTCGGCTCAACCGCCGGGCAGCCCGTCCATGCTACCGCACTCGCTATCGGGGGCAGGCATCAAGGTCCCCAGCCCCCCCCGTGAAACTCAACCGCACGGTAAAACCAGATAATAGGACGAGACCCGCCTTTGACCTCCTTTCGCGAACGCGAAGGAGCCAGGCTTGTGTCGCGATGTGACGACGAGCGCCGCTCTCTAATGACCGACCGTGCCGACAGCACAAGCACACAACCCGATTTGGGGTCGCGTAAACATAATTAACCTATTGATTTCCCTCGATTTTGTAACCGCTGGAGTCACAAAATATCGGCGCGCTATCACGTTACTGTGTCATCACGCGAATGTTAAAACGTTAAATGTGGAATTTTTGGCCGACTTCGTGCAACTGGTGCCGTAATTGGGCAATTTATAACGACGTGACACTGAGAGGCAGCTACATCTGTGACATTTTAGTTCAATATGTCCTCGTTACACTGCAAAGTTTGCCTGGATCTTGATGATTGCATTATCTGGTCATGAACACTTATCGAACTGATATTAAAACACAACAATAAAACCGAAGCAAAGGCTTGGATGATGATCATGTTGGCTGATGAGCAGTCGGGTTTTTGCCCTTTTGATTTACCAGTATCTAAAACAACACTTACATTTTGTCGAGAGAAAAAAACGCTGCAACATTTCCATTTTTATAAATTACTCAAAAGAGCCCACAATCTGTTTTTAAGGCCAAGCCAAAGCGACGCATACAAAAGAAAAAGTATAATTCTGATCATGAGTCAATTAATATTTCATGCCTTTAGTTAAATGCATGCAGCAAATAAATAAGCGGAAACGGTCCTTAAATAATGGATGTCGCCAAAGAGGTATTCCAACAACCGTTCCCGAGATGCCGGAGACCCTTAATAATACATGGAAATGGCAGGGAATCAACTCACCTCTTGTCCAGGACCTTCTGGAAGTCACGGCGGAAAACTTTGCCGCGGCAAGAGGCCTGCAGCTTGGTGATGAAGCGGCAGATGCAGTCGTCGCGGATGTCTTCCAGTTTGCCGAGAACGCCGGCCCGGAAAAACACCTGCACAAGGGATGCAAATGGCTCAAGTGCGATTACCCCCTGAAGAGAAAATTTCTCTTTGAATAGAAATATATAATTATGGAACAAAACTGAAACGTGCAACTACAAAAAGCAAAAACGTGGAATTTACGTTGAAGGACAGAACGAGGAACACACTTATTAGAGAACATGGGTCGGTACATGACAATTGTTTAAACTGTTGGGAAAAGTAAGTGGGATTGGGGAAGGGCACTTCGCTGGAAGGGATGAATGATGGCCGATGGTCAAGAATAATTAAACGTGCCGAGGAAATGGAGTGATGAAATCAGACTTGAATCTTTCGTGACTGCAGGAATACATATTCTATGGTCTTTCGGTAAAGCCACGTAGATAGAAAAGTAATAAAAAATATCACGACGTTTCGATCGCAACACAGCAATCGTCTTCATGAAATCAGCTTTGGGTACAAGTGGACTTTTACATCGTGGGATCTTCAGAGAGGGTGACAGCTTCGGGAGTCCTTCATACAGCAATTGATTGATCAGTATGATGATGATAATGAAATGAAGTACCAATGTGACTTCATAAACTATGTTGTTTGGGTGGGTTCCCCATTTTAAATCAATCAGTATGAATAAATACGCCACTACCCGATTATGCAATAATAATCACAACGCCACATAAATAAATAAATACATGCAAATGTATATTCACTTTCACCACGGCAAAAACATTCGTATGATATTTGTTGATTTTACTCCACGCAAAATCAACAAATATTAATCTTTCAATGGAATATTATTTTGTTCCAGGGCAACGGTGGCGCTGAAAGCACATGCACGAATCGGTCCCCCGTTTCTGCTTGCAACGCTTTGCATCTCTCTCACCTTTGTGAAGCCAATCCTATACTCATCCTCCACGAGATATGTGGATTTCAAAACCTTCTCTGTGATGGCCTTAGGATCAGTCTCCGTCTTTCCAGCAACTGGGTTAATGATTGAGTAACTAAGAGATAAAGAAAACGCACGGTGACATTATTCCTTTAAAAAAAACACGTTTTTTTAAAAAAATCGAAATGTGTCATGAATCTCGAACTACATAAACACTTTTTGACAGAAAATCTACCAACTACACATTGCGATACAGCATATACACAGACGTGTTTTTATTTCTGTAAAGTATACACACACATGTAAACATATCAACATTTTTTTGATAACTTGGTAATAAATTTCTATCTTTAAACATAGCAATCATGCGTTGAGTATATATCATTGTATAGGTAGTAATGCCGCGTAAATACGACAACATCATGCGCAAAGCATCCAACCCTGTTTGATCTCGGAAGCTTAGCAGATGTTGAGCCTGGATAGTGCTTGGACGGGTCGCCAGCATGCGTATAACACACGTGGGCAGTAGAGGGCAGTGAAGCAAAATCCACTGCTGTTCTGTACCCCCTCCCACCCTCCTTGACCATCCGGTACTGACCAGCGTGGTGAAGCATGGACACGAATCCCCCATGGCATGGAGAGCATGGGGAGGCCGTCCATACAGCGGCGGATTGACAAAACAGGATGTGCATGTGGAATGATAGCACCCAGGGACAGAGCCTCGGATACATCTAGAGTAACTTTGCTGTTACTTCTTAAACAAAATATTTTGACAGCCGCTGATATAAATTGACTTCAGGTGTGCGCCGTATTTGGAGGATCTTGACTCGCTCAGCTTTCGAGACGGGCGCATGACTCAACTCATCATGCCTACAGAGTCAATACAATAAGTGCAGGTATTGCTGTAGTTTGGGATAAGTTAACAGATGCCACGCTATGAAAAAGCTTGCCCCCCAGGCAAGGAAATTTGGATTTTGTGACTCACTCAGGGCCACTAACAAATACGGATTTGCATTTAAGCTTAGGAATTTGCATTTGTAATGCACTCAAATGTCTCAATGCGCTTTATCACATCTGATCTCGACCATGCCCTACTGCAGTATGGCCAAGGAGACCCCGAACGGCAGATCTCCCTATGTGACTCAAGATGGCCTTGCAAATGGGCCTTGGTTTAGCAGTGGGGGGCATTGTTACTATGCTGTTTTTTCCACATTTAAGTAATATTCGAATCTAGTTTAATATTCAGTAATTTTGGTAATTTTGCCAAGTTGAACTATGACACTGGCACACATAGCCTACTAAAAAAAAAAAATAGAACGTCATGAGGTCGTTGACGTTCACCACGAAGCAGAATGCAAGTATTCAAGTTTAATTACTCCACTGTGTTACCCAGGGTGGCCGCTGGGCTCCAACAGCAACGATGCAACAAGTGGCGAACGTGCTTTCACGTCTCGGCCATCTCCCCGCCCCTGAGCAGATGCGCGCACCTTCCGACGTCTCTTTGATCACGGAGCAGAGGTCGCAAACGGATTTTGATTCCTTACCCGTACACGTACCTGGCCGTACCAGGGTCGCAAATGGGTACCAGTATCTGGCCGGGTACGGGTACCCGTTCCCTACCCATACCCTACCCGAAATGAGTGACAAACGGTTACTCACCAGTGACTCACGGCCTACCCGTACCCGTATCCGGCCGCACCAGGGTCGCAAATGGATACCCGTACCCGTACCTGGCCGGGTACGGGTAGCCGGGTATTGGGTAGGGTACGGGTATCGGGTACCCGGTTGCGACTCTGTCACGGAGGCAATTGTGATTTGCTGGCAGCAACGGGATGGGTGGTCAGGCTTACCGCTGCACAAACTCGGGGTACAGAGTTCTGTTGGGGAAGCCTTTGCGACAGATACGGATGCCCTCCAGCACGCCGTTGCAGGCCAGCTGGTGCAGGATGAGGTGAGCGTCCACCATGCCTGCGTGAAGGTCAGGCCAGAAGCCGTTAGATCACACAGCAGCAAGAACACAGAGGCGACGGGGCAACGGTGTGGGCCGCACGTCGCATTCACGAAAACCTCCGCGCAAAAAAAGAATGTGACTTCAAGGAATGCAGCCGCCTGTCTCTGCAGGACGGCATTAGGATTTCGACGAATCGTACTTTGCTAGAATGGAAATTCTAATTGCCCACAAGCCTCAAATTATGTGATGGACGTCTTAAGCCAAGCTCAATTCCATGTCTATGGTGTTAAAAGAAATCTGGAAACGTTGAGATATTTCCGTGGCTGAAAACAGAGATCTGCTTGTGTGTTATACTCGTATGTATAGTATGTATGCACTTAAAGTGTGTGGTTAAACTGATTTCAATTCCAAATTGGAATTTAAGATTTTTTTATCGGCTTATTTTGCTCCTAGTCGTTGCGTTTAGTTGCATCATTTTACAGATAGTGTTTATTTTTAGGAAATAAAAATTGCCAATTTGTGCAAAAGCAATATCGCTCTTGGTTTACAACTGCTGCAGTGTTGCTTGATGGTTACAGCCTCTGACATCTGGTGTGCCCCGAACATTTTACACATGTGAATGGCAGGATGACATTAACTGCCAACTTCTAGATTCATTGCTTATTCCAGGTTTTTTTTATTGACCTTCCATTCACTTGTTATACGGTGAGAATAATTCACTCGCAATGACTTGAAAATAAAGAACATTTGCATAAATCATGATGCATTTCAGCACTTAAGAATAATTGTTGTTGTTTTCATGTAACCTTGAAAAACTGAATGTCCCAAGATCTGGACGGGTCTGGGGTGGCTAAAAAGGCCCCTCCCTCCCCTCCCTCCCTCCCCCCTCACTCCCCCCTTCCTACCCTACCCTCCCCTCCCTACCTCCCTCCACTCCCTCCCCTCCCTCCCCTCCCTCCCAAGGACCAGCTTCCTTCAGCTGCGTCACTGGCCCTGATTCCGACTCTACACGAAGATTCCGCTGTCTTGCCACTGCTATTTGCCTACCGGCCAGTGGAGTTAACGCAATCCATTGAAGAGCTGGAGCATCATGCACGATAGGCAAATGCAGATCGTATCGTTTTCGATCCGCTTCACATTTGTTTGCAGCTTGTTTACGTTGATATGTTGAACTTTTTTCGCACCGTACGTGCCAACCTTGCTGACTGTGTCGTGTACTCCCCACCACCCGCCCCTGGGTTTTTGTATACCCCCACCCCACCCTCCCCCTTTAAACAAGGTCACGCCACAGGGTTGGTCAATACTTGTTCAGGAGCGTTGGGTATTTTAACGAGAATGTTTGCATGTGGGAAAAAAAACAGCGCACGGTAAAAAAAAAAGCCTACGGATGACGGTTAACTTAGGTTAAGTGTATTTTGTTGAACCAGTTGAGAAATCAAGAGTTCAGGATGAGTCTCGTTTGCAAGAGTGAGCTCGTGCATGAGTCTGCCAGTACGTGGCAATAGTCGCTAAGTAGAATCCCAATCGAGTAATTTGCAGGTAATTTTCGAATATGGGAAATTATGACCCTGACGTCGGCACACATTATTATTATGATTACACTTGCAGTATTAATCAGGGCGGCCGCTGGATTCGAACCGTTAACTGCAAGCGGCCAACGTGCTGGGCCGTCTCGCCAGGTATGTTGAATATTTGGTTGCCGCTATAAATTTCCACGTGACAAGCCACTTCGTTGAGCTGTCATTTGTGGCCAGGTCGCTTCTGAAAAAAGAGCTACGTAGCTCAGTGGGCCTTACCTGGTTATGTGAGTAACATATTTGCTGTCCTGGCTTTTCGTAGACCTACCAATCTGTGATCACGTCACGCGATCCCTTCTGCATGATCTACCAACAGTGCCTCAAAAAGTGCCGGGTAAAATTATACATGCACTGCCCTGTCGAGCAAGGAAGGTGTCAGGAAAGATTTCAACTTGAATAGAAATGAATTCAAAAGCACTTTTGGTGTTTGTGCCATTCTTTATAGTGCAAGGCTATATAAAAGAAGTCGCCACGTGTTATAGACAATCATAGTCTGCAGTCGTTTTACACAAGACGGCCAACGTTGCTGTGCGCTTGCCTTTACTCAACTGTAATTTGAAAGTAATTTTCAAAATTGAACGAAATAAAAAAAATTGGCCGCCACACACGGCGTACAACCCCTTCTCCAGAGCAATACAAAAGTATACAGAAGACAAAGTTTCAGGTAAGGCTCTTCTTCAAAGCGGAAGGACAGTTTTCAAAACATCTCCTTATATATATATTTTGTTTTACTATGATCTCAGTCATCCACTGTGAAGCAGAAGGCGAAAATATGTTTTGGTCAATTCACGCACAGTCTTCAACGGGATGGCCACGTGGGCTTGAACCGCAAACGTCTGCGGTTCACTCGGCCAGGTCAATGCCCCACTGACCCCAGGCGGATAAACGCCAGGGTCTCGCCACTGCAGCCCAGCGCATAGGAAGGCTATCCCGTGCACA
Source organism: Callorhinchus milii (assembly GCF_018977255.1). Lineage (NCBI taxonomy): Eukaryota > Metazoa > Chordata > Chondrichthyes > Chimaeriformes > Callorhinchidae > Callorhinchus > Callorhinchus milii. The sequence continues at coordinate 23,651 of NW_024705530.1, read as the reverse complement.
CAGGGAACGATTATTGTACCACTGTAGTTTTATTTCATTCGTTAAAAGCAGAATAATGGAGAAGCATCTTTTTCCCACATCGGTAGCAGTATGACGGACGATGATTTGAAAAATATAGTAATTCAGACATCCACCCATAGGTGTTCCGAGAAAGTAATCACAACGGACCAATGGCCCCTTGAAACGGTATTGCCTGCTCTCCAGGTCAGGTCACGCTTTTTGAAATACAAAAAAAAAACACGTGCAACATGGAAATGTTGCTTTTTTTGCTTACTTTTAGTTCGTTGCTCATCCTCGTTTTACATTTGGTTTTGAGTTACAAGCAGAGTGACGAACACACTTCAATAATTATGCACAATTATTGTGTTGGGTCAGATCACATGAGGATGCTGGTCATGACGACCGGCGGAACGTGGTACCCAATTGTAAAATGTGCATGGATTCCTCTCCAACAACAGCGGTGGTGCTTCCGAAGCGGTGATACATTGCTTTGCCTTTTTTTTTCGATTTAAAGCTTTCGTGACTGCAGGGATTCATCTTCTTGGTTCTTTCGGTAAAGTCACGTAGAAAATAAAACATAATAAAATAATTCTCACGACGTTTCGGCCACAACGCAAGCAGCCGTCCTTCACCTGAGGACGGCTGCTTGCGTTGTGGCCGAAACGTCGTGAGAATTATTTTATAATGTTTTATTTTTATTATTTTATTATTTCCCTTCTACGTGACTTTACCGAAAGAACCAAGAAGATGAATCGCTTTGTCTGTTTATCGCGTGACAGCGTTGTTATTAATCGGCTGTCTTTGACGGAGGAGGGTACAGGACACACATTCTCCTTACGTGCTCTGGCCCCAAGAAATGTATTCCGAATCATAATATTAATCACGAAAGCCTGCACGCATTACACTTCAATAAATCAGCGGTACTTTATTATCGATGAGACTTAGCTCACCTGATTTCTTGAACTCATTGGGACTATGCAGCGGACAAAGTGAGGAGAGGTGCTGTGAAGAGTCGCCATGAGCTTGTTCAGCTGCTCCTGGATTGCAGAACGCAGCAGTGGGAAACACAAATTGTCTCTACAGAGAGCACACCGCGTGTGATATATCATTAAAGCAGATTCTTACTGAATGCATCGTAACCGCGATTGTGTTGCTAAGATCTGTTCTGTATAACGTCTGTACCTGTCGCAGGACGCCTGTGAAATAGGGCTTAACAACTCATTGGGCCCTTACTGCTGAAATAAATAAAATCGATCTGCTCTCTGTCTTCGAGATTGAATATGAAAGATGAAAATCACAGTGGTGAAAAAGCGTGCAAGTTGTGCCGATTATCCAGTTGGATTGCCAAAAAACAAGTCCACGCTTTTAAGAAGGAAAACATATATATATGAAAATAGGCAAACATTTTGGGCAATGCTCCTTTCCAAGGCAATACAAATTATATTAAAGGCAAAACATTTCGAAAAAGGCTCTTTTGTGCTTGTGCAGCACACACTTAGACAAAAGCTGGATTATATAAAGGAAGGTGAACTCACTCTATAAAACACTGATACGGTCTGGAAGGCCGATCCTTTCTTCTGCTTTTGCTTGGCGCCGGCTGGGGGGGGGGGGGGAAGTAAAGTAGATGCGACAAGATAAAGAACGACGCGTCGCTTTCACAGCGATGACTCCGCTCTTGTGCCAGTTGTGCCTGTGCATTGTGGTTTTGACAAAATAAACGCGTAACAACAAAGCCCAGTTACATATTCTAAATCATTAATTAACCATCACGAGCTTAAATATACGCTGCCAAGCCTGGTGGTGCCCATTCAGACGCTGTCTTTCCGACAGACCTGTTCTTCACCCGAGGACGGCTGCTTGCGTTGTGGCCGAAACGTCGTGAGAATAATTTTATTATGTTTTATTTTTATTATTTTATTATTTCCCTTCTACGTGACTTTACCGAAAGAACCAAGAAGATGAATCCCTGCAGTCACGAAAGCTTTAAATCGAAATTCATCACGAGGTATTTTCAGAACAGAACAGTGACGTGCACAGTCATTATTTGAAAAGTCACTCGCTTACTGTTCAATGGCGCAACCGTGTATGTGCTATTTGTGGTTGTGATTATTAAGTGCCACTGTTGCTTTATTATCTTATCAATGCTGATGTAATGTTAAAAATGCATCACGTTAGCTGATTTTTACCACAATTAGTAACGGAAACAAGGGGTAGATTTACGCCAAAAATTGCGTAAATAGACACATTCACAATCATAAACAACGATCTCAATCACTTCATCATGCCACTGCTGGATGAAGGCCTCCGCATGCCGTGTTGGGCTTGGAGGTCATTTGGCCGTTCTTCATCACGCTGGTCAGTGTGGATTGGTGGAGGGCATGGGTGGGGAGGTCAAGGACTGGTTAAGATATCACTCACCACCGATGTTAGCTCTGGCTGGGAATGAAACAAAAAAAAACTAAAATAAAAACTAAGCAATTTTTTATTTTACCCGGAAAGGCCCTATGAGCTATGTAGCTCTTTTTCAGAAGCGACCTGGCCACAAACGATAGCCCAACGAAGTGGCTTATCACGTGGAAATGTATAGCAGCCAAATACTATGAATGCGTGACGTTGATTCTAAATGTAGAGGGAAAAACCGGAGGGCCCGGAGAAAAATCTACCCACCACGTAACTGTGGCACCATTATGTAATCAAATCATTACAATTGATTACGTATCAATTATAATTGATATGTGATGGGCGACGTTCTGGGCAATGGCCCCCCTTCATAGCACATTTGTGCCTGAAGAAGCGTCTGAAATGTCGCTTAATGTACTTATGCATACTTTAATGTAGCCTCTAACAGGTTGCTGGGGCAAGTGCGGTTAGTAGCGAGCAGAGACGCAGACATAGCTCCCCCGTGTAGCCTCTAACAGGTTGCTGGGGCAAGTGTGGTTAGTAGCGAGCAGAGACGAAGACAAAGCTCCCCTATGTAGCCTCTGTCAGACTGATGGGGCAAGTGCAGTTAGTAGCGAGCAGAGACGCAGACAAAGCTCCCCTGTGAAGCCTCTGTCAGACTGCTGGGGCAAGTGCGGTTAGTAGCGAGCAAGGACACAGACAGAGCTCCCCTGTGTAGCCTCGAACAAACTGCGGGGCAAGTGCGGTTAGTAGCGAGCAGAGACGCAGACAAAGCTGACTCCTGGGGCAAGTGGCCCTGGGAGTGTGGTGGCTGACGGGACTGCACCACACAGCGCCCCATCCTTGATTGGCGAGCGAGAGGTTCCTGCCAAAACGACTTTGGCGTGCACTCGGGCATACGAACAGCTGTCAACCCATACGGGTTATTATTGTGTAGGGAAATTGAGTTTTCAGGTCCATACGGCATGCAGCCGTTGCAATACGGGCAACAACATGTTTGTGTCTGTTTGTGTTTCTCTCTTGTGATGGGACTTTGTAGGATGAACGTTGAGATGCACAAGGTGGCATGGAGGTGACCAATAATGTCCGAATTGGTCTGTAATAAGGTAGGGCACTGACAAGGGGTTGCGTTTGCCTCGCGGCACCTCGTTGCGAGCATCACCTGCTGCCTCCTCCTCCTTGAAGAGCACTGACAGAAGGGGCATGCTGGAGTTCTGGAAGAGGCTCACCACCGTCTCATTGAGCGGGTCCTTGTTCTTCTCAAGCCACCCCTGCGTGTTGTAGCCCACCTGGGAGACGACGCAGTTGCATGTGTTTATATGTTAAATCGGTTCGTCCCCAATTTTCAAGAGAAGTGCATTTCTCCCGACCCCCCCTCCCCAAAGACAAAAATCCCCCCGTATAGTCTTAACAGACTGTTGGGGCAAGTGCTGTTAGCGAGCACCTATGAAGGCCGGAACAGAACACGAGGGGTGGGTGGCCAGCACCACGCCCGACGCCTTTGCTGAGGTGATCCATGAGTTGGTGCCCTTCTTCAAGTTGTTCTTGACGAAGGGACATCCTTGAAGCGCTTTCTCTGCCCTCCCCGACGATCCGTTGTAAGGAGATAGTCACAGAATTTAGGAAATCTCGTCAAGTAATCGGAGTTAAACACTAGGGGGCAGCACTTTCATGCACGCTTTGGCACAGAGTCATGTTTGTCGCATTGACAGTCAAGACGGTATTTTATTCATTCTCATCGCCAGAAATTTGGCCAAATGGAAGTGCAGCACACAAATGTCACGCTGCGTCCTTTTTCGTGTTTTTTTTTTAATTCTCATGCAGGCATTTTGGTAGCTAGCCTGAGGCAACCGACTCATGATTAGACTCGATAGCCCGGTTCAATCACGACCAGATTCAAGCGCGGGCTCTCGGCACCGCCGTCTCTGCGCTCCGGACCCCTGAGCTAACCTGGCGACCTCCCAACAACGCGGGGTAATTGAATTAACCACTAAATTTACACAGCGGCACAATTGCAAAGCGCAACGGGTGACGGTGTGACAGAGTGACCCTGCGGAGCCCTATAGAAAGTTAACAAGACCAGCCCCTTGTGAAATTTAACAGCACGCTATAAAGCTTAGCCCCCACACAATAACATTTGATGTTAGAAAACTTGAAGTGCCGTTGCCAGCGAAGCTGGGTGACTCAAGAGTGAAGGTCATTAGCTGATCGATCGGACGGATGGATGCATCACGAACATGACATCAGCTTTCTTCATTCACCCACGACCACTAAACCCCGTCCATTAAATCTCTTTTGTCAAAATTCCCACGTCGGCCTTCGCGGACAAAGCCAATTTGACAGCGGCTGCCCGATGGTGACTGTAACCTGAGCCATCACGCGCTCAGCTTATGCACGACTCGTGTGCACGCTTTGTCGGGATGCCTTTTTACCGTGCCGGCGTAGTGGACGAGTTCGAAGGTGGCCTCTTGCCCAGCCTTCTTGCCCGCCTTGGGCTTCTGGAATGGCGCAGACTTGCCCAGGTGGTTGTCGTACATGGCCGCCTTGAAGGTGGCGTCCGTGGCCTTGGGGAAGACGCACTGCTCCTCCAGGATGGAGAAGATGCCCATCGGCTGCACAGGGGAGAAGTACGTTAGAAATAGAAATTACTGGAAAAAAAACGAACCGCACGTTAAAGGTGGGCTGGGGTGGCAGTGTCGCGGTTAGCGGTTAGCGCTACACTGCCGCTGGGTTCGTTAGCGCCGTGAAGCGGTTAGCGCGACACTACGTGATGAACCCCGTGACCCAAGTTCGAGTCTCGCTCACGGCCAACAACGGTGACAATTATTTGAACCGGTCCTGGACCTCCCCGAGGTCGACTTTTAGCGTTAAGTGAGTGCTAACCTCCGATTTGCACGGTTGGCTACGTATGATGCGGAAGAAGTTCAACATAAATGCAACCAACGGCATTGGGGAAACAAAGGCGACCGGGTGTGGTGTTCACCACCCACCCTTTCGTGTGCCGTGCCGGCCTTCATAGGTGCTCGTTAACAGCACTTGCCACAACCGTCTGCTACAGGCTATACGGGGGATCTTTGTCTTTGGAGGCAATCTCAATTGGCCATGATGAATGTGGGCAGCCTCGTTGTTGTGAATTTTATGTCCATTGGTAATTGCTTTGGTTTAATTGGGATTCAGGAAGAGCTTCGCATCAAGATGTATTTATGAGCGCTGCCTCTGCGCTCAGCATGGAAATTCATACTGCTCAGGCCGCGTTCATTACTGGGCCTGTTCGTAACTCTGCGAAACAGCCCAGAACTTGTTTTTCCAATCAACAGCAATAACAAACACAATAAACGCACACCGCACAACATGCATCTGGCCATGGCGCGCATTGGAATGCTGAAATGCCAGGGACATTTTCCCATACAGCCATTTGTAAAGAAGCGAATCTCAGGATTGGATACACGTTGCATGCTTATGGCACGCTTATGGCACTATACACACACACACAAGTAAAGTGTAAGGCAAATTGAAATTTGGACATGAAACCTTCTCCAGGAGGTCAATGCAGGCAGCGAGATCGAGGCCGAAGTCGATGAAGACCCAGTTGATGCCCTCCTTCTTGTACTCCTCCTGCTCCAGCACGAACATGTGGTGGTTGAAGAACTGCTGCAGCTTCTCGTTGGTGAAGTTGATGCACAGCTGCTCGAAGCTGTTGAACTTCACGCAGGCACGTTGGCGACACAACCATAATCATCGTCATCATCGTCGTCGTCATCACAAACGAAGTCATCGTCGCTTTCAATATCGGCATCGTCACTCACTCACGTTTAGAACCCATTAGGATTTTCGAGTTTCAACCTTTGAGCAATATAACACTAAGTACTGTGCTCCCACTTTCTGCAGGTGCCATTGTTCTGAGTTGCGTGTGCGCGTGATTGAATCGTGGCAGCGTGTGTGCACTCGCGATTCTAAAGCGACAATCTACACCGTGTACACTTTAATTTCATTTTATTCACGAAAATAGTTCACCTGGAAAAATCCCTCCAAATGGAACATCTCATATGCACGGGTGTCCAGGATGACATTGATACGTACGTAGAAATGCTATACCTCTCTGCTTGTCTGTTGCATGGGGTTCTGAAATCCATTATGCTGGATGCTGTGTACGTTGCTAGTGCTCTGGATTTTGCACAATGTTTTTGGTTCCATTATTATATAAACCCAATAAAAATGCTTCAAGCCCAGCAACCTTCCACAACCACTAAACATTGGGCCTAGCTTCATCATCTGCTTCACAGTTACCCAGATTAAAACTGCACAACAGTGATTCGTTTGCTATTCAATTGCAACAAAAATGTACATTGTGTATTTATATAGTCGACTGTTATTCCTTGTCAATCACATGTCTTTGATGAAAACTGCATTACATTTTCATTACATGCACGCATTGGTATCAATTACGTGCAGTATGCCGGATAGTGCCCATACCCAGCATGCATCTCACCCCAGTGTGTCTAGCTGGCAGAGGTTTGACTCTGAAGTTTAAGACAAACGTAATAATCCTCAGTGGGTGATATCTGAACAACAGGTGGAGAGAAGGGCTTTCAATCAACATAACTCACCAGGTTAATGATTCACGTTGTACGGACAAATGTGTTCCTCTACACTGCAGAACTTTGCTAAGAGGTGTGGGTGTTGCAGGACACACAGCATTCAACATCTAATATATATTCAGGGCCTGGCCACACTTTATGGGGCTGGCCGCGTTTCGAGCCGAGCCGTAAAGGATGTGTCCTTTACTCTTATTCGTTTTTTTCCCCCGTCAACAAAATGATAGTTAGTTTAACGCACGTCGTACTCAGATTGTAAATGTTGTGGCTTGGCTCTCCACCACACCGGTGTTGCTGTACTAGTGACGAATTGGCACGTTCTGTTTACATGACAACCCTTACGAGTTGGCTGTGTCGGTGGGTGGCGGGTTTAACAACACATTTATATATTTACGCGATCTAACAAAAAAAAAACCTCTATTAAAAATGATAGTCACGTAGCATTCCAGACTAATTATTATTATTGCTCGAGGGCAGTGGATCTCAACGTTTGTTTGGTTGCTGTAACTCCCCTTGTTGAATCTTGTTACAACCGAGTAACCCACCCCGTCTTGCCTGACCCCCAACATGGTTCTGAGAAATAAATGTTATGAACAATGAACGTAAATATTTTAACCAATTGTCCATTTTGTGAGGTGTCCCTAACTCGCGAGTGACTGCAAGCGAATAATAAGTAATATAAAAAATAAACTTAAAAAAAAAATACACGCTTAAATGAAATTTACTAGTAATGGCAGAACTCCACGACTCTAGGAAGTGGTCCCGAGGCTTGCCATAACGTAAGGGACCGTGGCCAATTACAGCCAACGTCAGTTGACCGTGGACAATTAGACCCAAGCCGAAACATTACATATAAAAAAGAATGTTAAAAAATATATATTATTTTTATGATAGAATATAGTATTGTCATCAGTATGACATAAGTATACGAAGTTTGCAGTCGATACCACATTGGGAAGTGGGTTAAAATTGAGTTACAAGATTTGAGGACACAACAACAACAACAGACAGAGCGAGTTCATAAAAAGCGTGTAAAAGAATAAAAAAAATCAACGCGGACGCTGCGCGCGTGACATCATTTGTTTGCGCTTTGCTGGGTCCTCTTGTAAACACGCATCGTTTACCATCAACGAGTTTAGAAAGGTCTTTCATATTGTTCTCGGTTACCATGTGGATTGATATTGTGTCTCAGCTATTTTACATCGCCAAATTCTCACGTGACCATTCACCAATGACTCTCGTGCACGGTGATGTAATGTCACACGTTTATACATCACCCTCACGTGGACTCCAGGGGTCAGAGGTCCACGTGCCCCCGGTTGAGAGCCACTGCTCTAGGCACACAACGGGGCAAATGCATCCCGATTCCAGGCGGTGTAACATGTGGAAGGCAAGCGGCTGACGCACACAGCGGTGTAGGAGACAAACGGACGCAGACATTCACCTCAAAGATCTCAAAGCCAGCGATGTCCAGCACGCCGATGAAGTATTGCCGCGGCTTGGTTGTGTCAAGGGTTTTGTTGACGCGAGCCACCAGCCACTTGAACATTCTGTCGTAGATGGCTTTGGCCAAGGCACCGATCGAGGACACGCACCGGATGTGAAACACGGCCCAAACGGGCCAGGACCACTCGTATGAAACCGGATTACATAGTGAGTCTGCAGAGTTGGTGTTGACAACGCGCAGGTCGGGGGACAGGTGGATAGCGTTCCCCTCTCTAAACTAACGCCGCTGTTCTTCGCTTGATTCTACTGCGAAGTGCCCATATTCGAACGGTGTTCATAAGCGACTTCGGACAGGCTGCTGCAGCCAACATCTCATCCGAAGCTGTATTTGCAGATGGTACCTGCTGATGGTAGCTGCCCTCGTGGTCTTGTAACACTTTTGGTCGATCCCGGCGGCCCTTATATTCGTGTGAGGTCGAAATACACAAGGGAAGGTCGTCGTCAGAGAGTGAATTCCAAGGTGTCTCGCCTGTACCTTCCGGATTGGGTATCAATTTGCTGCTTCTCCTACATCGGTGACAGTCCACGCGAACCGGTGTAGCGCTTGCTCCTGGTTCGCGGTAGTTGTTCGGGCTGCGGGCGGTCTCGTAGCTTTGCCAGATGCCCCTCTAACGTACTACAAGGATCCAGGACTACTAAATATAATATTCCGCAGATCGTTACGCCCCGAATACTACAACATCCTAGGCCTAACATACCAGGTCAATACCCCTGTAGAATCGGTATTGTCGAACCCGCCGTTCGGGAGAGCATACAATTGTATGGGTCAGATATGGGTCGCTGGGTCGCAGATGCCCCATACAATGCCTTTACTGCGTGTACAGTAGAGACCGCATGATAGGTTTTGACCGCGGAATTCTACAAGCGACGTTAACTCCCTGCTATCATTTCCACTAAGGGAGCAATCCATGCGGCCAACTATCTCCGGTACGGGTGTTGGTCTCAGCACCCCCGGGGACTCGGATTGTGAATATTTGATATATGTAGTGTTAGTGCAGGCGGCGACTGGAGTTAATTGGCCACAAATAGTCATCGCGCGGCTGAGATAACCCGTACCGTTAGCCGTATTCGGACGCCACGCTCGTGGGGCCTTCCGCATGGTTGACTAACCCCTAGATTCTGTGCACTGTGTGATTCCCAGCTTGATGTTTAATGCATCGGCCCACTTCCTGGGCGTAGGTGCTCTCTACTAAGCCATAAAGGGAGCGTCAAGACTATGAGCTGCGGTAAATGAGGCCGGTGAAGGGGATCAACTACTGGCATGGTTGCCCCAGGCGCCAGTATCTTTATTGGGGCATGCCGTGAGGGACCCTCACCCCATATCCAAATCCCGATTGGTCTCGAGACCTTGACTAAACGGATGTAGAGCTTGTACAGAAGCTAAGTCGACGTATTTTCATTTTAGGACGCGCAGAGCAGCTAGCGTTAGATCCGATAAACTCTGTTCGTGTGTCACCCAGGTTCAGGGTGGACGCGGTGTAACCAGATAGTCGGGAAAAATCCAGTAGGTAGTTTTAATTCGAATAGGCTGTGATAGTCATAAGCATATTATATTCAAACTGAATGCCGAGCGGTTCTCAGAAGACCTCCTACATTGAAGAGCAGCAGCTGGTGATAAGTACGACATTTAGGCTTCAATTCACAGAAAGAAGACCGTGCCTTGTTGGATTGGCGGCGAACGCCTCCGAAGTAGCTGAGAGGCCAAACCCGCGTATGTGTACGGTACGATAAGCAATACTATTGTAGCCTGTGAGAGCTCCTGGGTGGCAGGCAGATCTTCATCTCTCCACCCGTATCAGTTAGTCCAGTGACCTTATCTGACTTTCAACACCTGAGGTTATGTTATAGATGGGATTGCACTCCGTATTGCTGCCGAATCTGCTCAAATGATTGAGGCCGATGTCTGATTCGTTTAAGCTTTTCCTTGGATATTGGGCTAACGCCTCCTAATTTGGCGAAAGTTGACCACTTAGCCAGCCACCTTACATTGCCTACTAAGCGCAGTATAGTTGTTCGTGCACCCGGTATCTGAAACATTCAGAAACCGGGGCATGGAACCAAACCTATTCATGGGCACTAAAGCGATTCTTTATTGTTAAACCGCTATGTTTTCTTTGTGCTAGTCATTTGTGATATACGAATATACTCATGATTGCGTGTTTTCAACTGACCAAAAAGGTACAGTGCGAATTGGTTCCTACTCCCAAAACTAACTTAAGCCGCAATAGGATATTGGGTTAAGCCCCGGCTGGCTGAAACAAACCGGCTTATATACAGCTGTGTCAAGGTGCCCTCATTCTCTTGGGTTTCTTGCACTACTAAAACGCGTCCGCCACTCGATTCTGGGCCTAGCAACCAAACCGGTATATGATGGGGTCAGAGCAGGTAGCGGTAGTGGCTACTGGGCCGCAATCACTTTTGTGTTCCAACTTCTTAACCTAATAGACTGCACGCGCGGTCTCCGAATCGGCCAACATGTATATACTTAGCTGTTCGGAATATGCCCTAACCACGAATTTAGGCATAGTGCGATGAGCGTTGATGTAAGTCTATCGTTATAGAATCCGGGAAGACGGGTTAACCCTGTCACGCCCTATTGGTCTTGCGCGTCATTCGGCGGCTGACCCCCATAATATCGGATTGAGGCGCCGGAACAGGATCGCGCCGCTCTGCGTACGTCCCGAGGCTCACGAGAGCTGGGGAATCGTGAGAAGAACGAGCTCTGTGATCTGTGACAAATTAAATTCGGCGTAGCGGGGTAGAGCCTATGTATCTTAAGCCAATCTTCTGGCGCCCAATCGTGGGACCACAGCATTCAGACCTCCAAGCTCTACCCGCTGTTATTAAAGATCGGTTGTCTTAACATATCGCCGCCACCAGTTACCAAGATTTTGGGACGGGAGTTCTGTAGTGGGCGGCTCTGTACCACACACTCCTTTTCTTGAGCCTCTAGGGTTAATCTCAACCTTTGTCCTGCATCGCTTGTTAGTAGCTATAATTCTGTCACCATACGCTTAGAGTCCTTCGTGACTAATGTGCTTGACGGATCTATGAGCGTCCCACTCTTGCTCCCCTATGTTTGCCGGGAATGAGCCCTCTCCGATTCACATTGGTAATGACACCCCTCGGTTGAACCTTACGCAGCCGAGCGGCCAACTTTTGCAACGGATCCGAGACCTCGTTTCGATCGTAACTTTTGGAAACTAAGTCCAAGGCTCTGAATGGACCAAAATGGAGCGAAACTAGGGTAATCCATTTAGGAGAATTGAGGGTTTCATCATACTGCTTCGTCTTGGGAATCGCTACCTCGAAGCCGCGCACGAGCTACAGGAGGTGAGTCCTTTTTCCTCTATTTTACGGCGATGTATCAATCGAAGATCAAAGCTGCACAGCTACAAGAACTCCACATTACGACGACCCTACGCGGATCTAACAGCTCACACCCTGCATAGTCGAGGAATAGTGGATCGACGGGAGAATGGATGAGTGGTATTCTATGAGATTGGACCGACGTCCGGCTTCGAAGGATCTATGTGAAAGCATGATCCAAGGTAGAACGTCATTTAGATCGGCCTGCAGCGATGACCCGGACCCTTAGCATCACATCGAAAATTGTGTTCGCGGGATACGCACGCGTCGAGCGTAACCCCATGGCGGCGGACTCGTCTTACGAGTGGAGGAAACTAATCCCTTGTGTGAACATAAAATCTTTCAACTGTACTTAGGGTGGCTATTCAATCCCGTTTTTAATAATAGTTTCTGGTCCACTCCGACGACCAAGAGCACATTCGTGTGCCTAACAATTTGCAAGCGTCCCTTTGATGAGCGTTGGACCGTCCACGTTGGAGCTGTTCCCTCCCACGGATATTCACCGGCAGACTACTAGTCATGGACCAGCTTTTAATCGTATTAGCTTGAACGGAGGCGTGCACCTCAGTACTCCCATCTAAATAGTCTGCATAGGAGAGAGTATCTCCCTTATGCCATTTTAGGGTTCGAGACAATGGTGCCTCGACGAGTGCATTAAAAGATGCTAGAATGATGGGTTACATTTGGCCACTGAACGAGTTCAGGTAACCGGAGGCAAGCCATGATCATACGTCCACTGGAAGGTCCGCAGTCTGAAGAAAGCTTCTGCGAATAACAACGGTAAATGCAACAGATTGTCCCGCGCACCATCCTTATAGCTTTGACTAGTGCTCGGGCATGTGGCAAACCTGATTGCAGTGGGAGTGGAAGGCAATTTTCTTATCGTTGGGACTTACCGTTAAGAAACCTTGGACTCGAAGGTACTGTCTTACCCTGTAACTGGGAATGACCCGCTTCTAGGATGTTCGCGCAAGCCTGAGACAGGCTTTTCACTGCTCGAGTGGAGCTCTGCAAGGATAGGCTGCGCAACCTCACACAGATTTGACATTGCATTTACTATACCTTAAGACCGTATACGCAATAGTTCAAAATCGTCCACCTCGCTACTGAATGTCGATCACCCCCGGTTCAAGGCAATGCTGTTTGTCTATCAGATGATAAATCCCTAGAGTTGGGCCCTATAAACCGAGCACCGTCGCCAATTTCTAATTGAGCTTTTCGTTCGATCATCGGCCCAGACATTCGATAGTCTTGTAAATCTAATCGCTACATTAGAGCACGTTGACTGCGTGGACAGGAGGCGCGATACTACACGGCTTCCAGGCGCATCTCGCCGCGATCCGAGTAGTAGGTTCTAGAAGTGCCCTGAAAAACACCATGAATAAGGCTTCTCTGGGTGGGATGCTACAAGCATGACATGACCTAACACCCTAACAAGGAGTTTATTTGCCCCGACGTCTGGGTACGCCCACGTATGTTTCCCTAGTACACACCGTCCACGTATCTGCTGAACCACTTCTACCCGTAGAGGCTCTTATGTGCTGAGACGTCGGTAATACTTGGCTTTTGCTCGAGGCCCACTAGTGGATCCCTCATTTGAGGTCTAGGTGGGGTACGCTTCTGTCGTCAGCGACGGGTGTATCGCCGTCCTATTCCCTTTTAATCTGAATACATCATATATATGTGCTTGCCATTATGTGCTAGTCCCTGGAGCAGTGAAAAAAGCCACAGTAAAGTAAGGCTTGCCTCGTCGGCCGATTTCACCTCCACATATGTGGGGTACGGTATGCTAGTAAACTATAAGGTGTAAGATGCGAACCTTTCGAAGCTATGTTCATGGTTCCTGTGTGAGCGCCGTTCGGCAAAGTGATTGATTACGGTCCAACTCTACGCAGAATTACCGGCAACGTTTGTCAGTTTCGCGATCGCGAAATGCCAGTCTAGTCTTCGCAATAGCTTTTTGCTGTTGAAGTCGCCTAATGGCCTATCTGCCTCTCTCTTGAAATCTCTCTCATCGAGTGCAGAAATAGGCCGTCCACGACACCAAACCTTAGATCGTGATTCCGCCTCACCCGAACGTCATCAGCGAGAAAGTCGTGGGCAGTGATCTTTCTTCACGCGCGAGTCCAGGCGAAATCCGCTCAGAACACAACTCGCGTCCAGTGCATATTTGAATAGAATGGGGGAGACGTGAAACAAACGGGAAGCTCGTCGCTCAACCTCTTACCCGCCTTATATAGGAATTTCATGGCATAACCGTTTCGATCCCAAAGGTAATCAGTCGTAGGGCCCTGTAATCTCCACGGGGTACACACTCGCACTGAACTGTGTACTCTGGTTCCTCGTGCTTGTGAGTCCTGTGCGTTAGCAGCGGATAAGGGAAAAGATCATGAGCGTTAGTCTCCGGATTTAGTGCTTCTGGGCATCAGAACACCAACCACCCTCGTTAGCGAGTGCAGTATGGCATGGCTGAAATTCATGCAGGCGTTTACACTGTGGGTAATTAACGAACCAAGTCGATGCTTACTTGCGATGGGCGACGACGCCTCGCCACCGGTCCATAAGACACGACTATGGCGCATTCTCATTGCCGCTCACGTGAATAAACTGCCAGCCAGATCCTACCGTTAAGCTTAGGGAACAATACGCGTGAAACGATCCTCCCCAAATGGAGCTGGACGTGACAGCAAAGACACTAGTTCGCCAATGTCATATAGGCGAAGAACTGGGACGCACGGCAACTTTATCGCGCGGTGAACACGTACTATGAATACGCAAAAGTACGTTACATGTGTGCCGGGACTGCGCTCACAAGATTGCAATTTCGAGTCACGATCTATAGTAGGAAATCGGGTGGTGTCGGTATAAATGGACGTTTTAAACAAGAGCATTAGACTCGCTACTTCGGTAATGTCTAACATTGGACCCAGATCACGTTGAGCCACTGCACCAGCAAGTCGGCTAGGCCAGTACGTACTTAGCACGATGTTTTAGGCGGCGGACAGGGGAATGTCAATTCAGTAAACGCCGTACTTGCATCTTTATAACTTACCTTATCGCTCGCAACACTCTATCTTAAACTATAACATTTCTCCAGTTGGTTTTACCGCCGGGAGAGTCAAGCGTTAACAGTGTCTCGCCAGCATTATCGACGGTTTGAGCGTAGTTCTGTCATGTCTGGTGACGCCCGTGATGCTCGAATGGCAAATGTTGATAGATCCTAGCAACAAGAATGATAAATATGGGCTTAACTATTCTACTCACCTGAAACCCGGTGCAGTTGATCGCACGTATGAAGAGGAATTCCGTGCGAGCAGGAGCATAGCCATGTTAGATATAGCGAGGGGAGGGCGATCCCTAAGCGCGACCCCCAACGATGGATCTGTGAAGTACAAGAGGCAAACGTCAATCCCTATACATCTGTGGGTTATTTGCTAGGGTACCGTGCAGATCAGATGTACTGTTACGAAGAGTGCTATGATGCATCGGCCCTACGCATCGTAGAACCCAGCTATGCGTGACGCTCGACTCCAAGTCGGTCACTTGATTAACTTAAGACTAACTATGCCTCAACGGTACAACTTTTGAACCCTTGAACGGGATGTGTAGGTACAACATGTTCAGTCGTGATAACTAGCTGGTCACCGGTGGTGTACTTTCCAAGACTCGTCTAATGGAGGAAGCTAGTGTTCCATCTACTGTAATAGGTTCCACAACGCGCCGTTAGTATTTGGACATGTAACAGCTTTGTGAATATGATTCTCAGAGAACGTTGCTGACCTTTTCACCCAAACCGATTGTTATGAACTATCAGAACTCATATTAAGGTACGGATGATCTGACATTAGACCGTCCATTGGACTATGGCTTTTCCCTGCCTGCAACCTAAAGGATAAAATGCCACCACGCGGTTTGTGCGTAGCGGCTAATCATTATAAACTAAACCACCCTGAGGTCGAGATTCCGATACCCGCTGAGTGCAAAGCAACTCCGGGTAATGCAGGGCTCGAGTTATAAGTATTAAATTATTGTATTAATTTGATAAGTGGCTCAGCTTCGACTTTGAGGTATCTAAAGGAATCCTAGAGATGCTGCATATCTCCAGTGACCCTTAGGTCCCGTATAGCGCCGACTTGAAGCCACGACGAACCCGAAATGCTCTCCATAATTTTAAAACCAACAGCCAAGAAGGAGGGCGTCACAGCGGTCAGCCATGACGCCCTTGGCAGGTCCAGTTGGGGCAGAGTGTTGCTCTACTTGTTAGTGTCTTTCCTGATAAGATATTCGTGCATACAGTAGGGTAAGATGAGCCGGACACCGCGGCTGGATGCACTGCGAATTTACTCACGGCTGGACTAGCTGCTACGTTCTCACACAGGGCCGCCCGGACTGATTAGGTGAAGATTCTAGTAACGCTGGCAGAGCGAGGTTCCATCGAAACTCTATTACCCGGCTGAACACCTATAATCGGACCCAGTCAGACGGGAAGGTATTCGTCATCCTGCGATCGCACAAGCAGCCAATGTACGCAAGTCCCTATAATTATGAAAGTCTTTGTTGTGGAGTACCCGGAGTAGCTAAGCCGTATTATCGATGTGTCAGGATACCCGGCGTGTCCTCACACGTTAGGAGGAGAGTAAACGCGTTTTAATATCACACCAGGCGCATCCTATACCCAACAAACCCCGTTTGGTTTTCATAAATACTAAGTCGTTCGTACGTGGACTGCATAGGAATCCGTGACCTTAGTCAGCCAAAACGCTCGCATTCGATGGCAGAGCCCAGGTATACCGCCTGGAACGCCTCCCTGGAAGGGTTTGTCGATGTCGATTGCTGTGCACGCCACATCTAACCCTGAAAGGATGGAGTATGGCGTCATAATATTGGAAGGAAATCCGAACATGTAGACCCCTGGCTACCGTTCCTCTATCCAACAGCATGCGCACTCCGAAACAGGTCCGCATCACATGACAAACAGTACGGTATACTTCAGCCTAACACTCCCCCTTCCAAGCACCTATTCCCTTCGTTCTTTCGCTTGACGCGCAACTTCAAGCTAAGTTTGAGAC
>NW_024705530.1:0-6682 GCF_018977255.1 Callorhinchus milii | reverse complement strand
GCCTAGAGGTTGAAGCTGTATGTGGTAATAATAATGATGATAAGCACCATCTAAAAAAAAAAACTTGAAAATAACTTTAATTACCAACGGACATAACAGTTCGACACCACCGTTCCCACAATGCACTATTTGAGCGCAGCAGCAGCGGATAGACTTTTCTCTCCGCAGATAAGCTGCCTAGGGCTCCACGCATGCAGCACGATGGCCACACGTACGTGTAAAGTGTCGTCTAACAGCACCGTCACCTTGCTCTGGTCGATCTGTTTGTTGCCTCCTCCAATGTTGGCAAAGTACTGGATGACCTTTTTAGTGTTCTCAGTCTTGCCGGCACCGGATTCCCCGCTGATGCCATGGGACGTGGGAAGGAAAATAACAAATTATACAGTCAAAAAATGCATGCGACCACCACTGTCATCATCATCATCACCAGGCTATCGTCAGGCGGTATAGCACGTGGCAGCCCCAACGTTCGAAATCTGAAACGGTGACAGCAAGAGTGCCTTCTGCATAAAGCGGCAGTGTAAGTCAAACATTTATTTTTCCACGTATTTATTACGTATCCCACTGGGTGCGACGTTCATTGTATTTTATATATTGTAAATGCGTGTATGCGTGTCATTATGTGTTTGCTATGTATGTGTCAAGAGACACCCAAATAAAATATTTTAATAAATACGTTAAAAATTTAAGCCCATTGCGGCCCCTAAGTAGCAAAACTCTCTTGTTGTGTGCCCCCCTTTCAAATCAAACAATCCGAGTGAGATGACAGAAGAGATATTGACAAGAGCGACGAGAGGTACATGTGTAGTGAGATAAGATACATCTAGACAAAGTAGAGGATGTAGTGTGAGGTAAAAGAAGATATACAAACAAGATATACATTATAAAAATTAATTTATTTTAATGTTTGTTGTTGTGTGATAGTAATTAAATTTGAGCTGATATTTCATGCACCTCAAGGTTTTCATGAATATGGAGCCTCTTGAGCTTCTTATTGCCTCACTAGCTTTTCCTTTAATAAAATAATAATTAGTATTATAACGTTTAAGCCTTTCTCAATCCACTGCTGGATGAGGGCCTCCCAACTTCGCAATGCTGGTCAGTGCAGGTTGGTGCAGTGGGCTGTTAGAATAGTTCAGATGTGGTTGGCCAGCGACGCTACATTTGGCCGTGAATCAAACCCTCATATAAATAAATCATGTACAGCATAAATAATTACTCACGTAATCAGCATAGACTGGTTGGCTTTATCTGCAGGTAAAATAAAAACATGAGAGCATTACAAAAAAATGCACGCAACAATAATATGGCGGTTGCTCTATCGAGCGTGCATACCCATGCATGTTGATTCACAAGTTTGCATCATTAGCCATGATGGATGAAGTCCTTCCCGAGCCACCGCCACCTGTCAAGATTCCAGCGACGTAATTATACATCCAGTACCTGCGCACAAAACCCATCTCATCACTCCATCTCTTTGGTGGACGTACAGCCCCCCCTGGACGGATTCCCATCCCTCTGCCGCCGCTCCGTTATTTTATTCTTGACCCCTTCTGTCCAAGGCCCAACCGCTCACCTTTCTCCATCTGCGGACAATCTCCGGTGTGTCGGTGCTCCTGTCTTCCCGGCACATCGCCGCGATTCCGAGCGCATGAGCGAGGCAAAATCGTAACGCAAATCGCACGGCGCGCAGCGGGATGAGGAGGTGGGCTTTGCTCCGCGGAGCCGCTTACTTATCAGCATGTCGCTGTAGGCATTGTCGGAGATGGAGAAGAGGTGAGGTGGCACCTCGTTGCGCTTCTTGCCACGGTACATCTTGGCCACTCTGCTCCCGTATATGGGCAGCCACTTGTACGGGTTGATGGTGACGCAGAAGAGCCCAGAGTAGGTCTGCACACAGCAGAATGTTCTTCGGTTTTTTTCGGTAAAGTCACGTAGGTAA
This sequence comes from Callorhinchus milii, assembly GCF_018977255.1. Classification (NCBI taxonomy): domain Eukaryota; kingdom Metazoa; phylum Chordata; class Chondrichthyes; order Chimaeriformes; family Callorhinchidae; genus Callorhinchus; species Callorhinchus milii. The sequence continues at coordinate 4,740 of NW_024705530.1, read as the reverse complement.
TTTTTTACATTAATGAAAGTAAAATAAAAAATAAAATAAAAATCACGACGTTTCGGAGGCAACACAAGCTTCCGTCTTCAGGTGGAACCGTCACAGCACGATACAGCTATTTAAATTTTACTTTATTAATTATTTATTTTTTACCTACGTGACTTTACCGAAAAAACCTAAGAATATGAATCCTTGCAGTCACGAAAGCTTCAAATCTACACAGCAAATGTTTACGATCAGAGTCTTTACGTCGACTTTGGAGGATATCCGATGAGCTGCACGGCTCTTTCGCACCGTTATCTCGCGGGGGAATGTTGCCGGACACCCGGTCTCTTTATAAAAAATGTTCTATTAATTTGAAGAATTGCTGTTAACATCGATCAATGTGGTTTTTTGTTGTATAGTGCACTTCACATCAATAAAGGCATCTCTGAGCACTTGATGTAAAAATACATTCTTGACGGTCAAATAGTCAGCATCAGTTTTGTACAATTCGTGGTGTTTTATAAAAATAAAGGCATTTAACATGTTCACATCCTACCATATTTATCATATTCTTAAAAAGAGAAGTCACTAAATCATAACAATGTCCTGCATCAAATGAACAAATACACATTCAAGTATGGTGGGTGACATTTACTGTACAATATGTTGATAACAACGGTGATTTTACATTTTCTCTGTTCATAGTTCACAATTATAATTGGCCTGATGGACCTGAATTTTTCATCACAAAGTATGTTACAACATTCTCTGTCATTGTTAACATGATGATGTATTCATCTGTACATGTGCTTCTGACTGCCTTTAAATAGCAAACATTTTTTTGTATTATTATACATATTATGATATGTGGGTCTGCCAAACATAGTTTATTTACAATGTGCCAGATTGAACTCAGGTTGACAACGACTCATCGCCCAAATCCACTAACTACTAACTGCTGCGATAACAAAACAACAAACGGCATAGCAATCTATGCAGTGCTGTGTATATCCGTGATTGAATGGAACGTCTATCTGACTTGTCGAGTATATAAACAAACCCAAACCCTCCCCATCCTCCATACAAAGTAAAGCGCACACACAATTCACAAAAATATCATACGCACGTAGATGCGCATTTTGACGTATCTCTCCTTGAGGTTGTTGAGAACGCTGGCTTCGTTGAGGAAGGTGAGGTTGGCCATGTCTTCTATCTGCTCAAACTTGGGAGGGTTCATCTCCTGCACGATGTCTTTCTTCACCTTGGCGATCTGCGCACAAGAACAAGCGACGTTCTGCAATAAGCCACAAACGTAAGCTACCTGGTGACTATGAATGAGGTCATGTGGTAGCAAGCTTTAGTGATAGCAAGCTTGACAGTAAAAACAAGCTTTATTGTAAAAATTTAATGGTGCAGGCCCTGCGATTGTTCGCCAACACTGCTGCTGACTGACGGGATCTAGGCTATTGGCCTTCTCTTCCACGCTGGCCAGACGTCTTTGGAAGAGGTCGGAATACCGTACACATTTCTGCTGCTGGGTGGATAGAGACCGGTGGATTAGAACAAACATTCGCCAAATGTTTCCCGCCGTTGAGCCAAGAGATTGAAGCTCCACAACTTTTGGAATCGCAAGCCCGGTGCGATAACCGTCGCATCGTGGCATCTTCCCTCGTTTTGCTTTTCTTTTATGCAGGCCGCAGCCATGGAGTCAGCATTGGGGGGGACCAAATCTTCCAGGGTGTCTGGGGGTCCCAACCCAGAAAAATATTTAAATTTGAAAACTAATTTCCTGCCTAAAATATTAAAAAATTCACTAACACATGGGATGGACTTCTTTTTTTTTAACCAAAATGTCGAATAGTGTATTGTGTTACATTACTCTGTTTTACTTTTTTTTACCATTTCTTGTTTCATTGTATGTAATGGCAGAGATTAGGAATTTATAAAGTACAACCATAGCCACAATCATATAAACAGAAATCTATTTTATAGCAATATATTGGGGGGGACATTTTGAGCATATTTTAATATTGGGGGGATGTTTCCCCCCAATATACATTATAATTACGGCCTTGGTTTTATGTCCCAGACATCCCTAACATTCTGTCGTCGAGCAGCCGACGTGTTTGTTTTGTGTTTTAACAACACGCGACCGAATCACAAACCTCATTATTGACGGTAAACTTGACGGACACGGTGTTGTCTCCGTGATCATCCTGGATCAGCGCCTGCATGAAGCCCTCCTTCTCATCTTTGACCCAACAGTTTTCTTGATGTCAAAGGACGGGCTTGGAACTCCAGCTTCTCCGAATCCGTGGGCTTCAGGAATGGCATGGGGTCCTCATCGTCGCCACACTCTCCTTTGTAAGGCATGGTGAACTCTGGATCAGAGAAGTTGACTCAGCCTTATACAGCAAACAGAGAAGAATTGAAACAATTATGACAGGACGTACATACCTCGACGAGGACAGACGCAGCTCAAGTCAAATGTCATTCCTGGCGATCAACTCTTGCTTCATTTCTTAAACGTGTCCGTTCTGGGTTCCGTGAGTTATTAATTACTTATTGATGAATTTACATTGGTTATATTGGATTCAGCTGGAATTTTAAAAAAATGTCACATTTTGTAGGCTGAAACCAGTTTTAAAGGAACCTCACAAAAAGTAAATGTATTGTCAGGTGTGGTTTTTAAAGTTACACAGCATGTGTTCATGTTGTTGTTACGCTTCACCGAATTAACTTGTTTGAGTTGTTAACAAGAGATGGGGAATTTTTTAATCTGCTTCTGCTAATTCTGTCAAAATAGGCAGGGCGTTGGTGTTTCCAGGCACACCAAACAATAAACCGACCTGGAAAAAGTCAGCCCCGAATATCGCGTCGAGTCACGCACGAGCTCAAATATATAGCGGAGTGGCCCCCCACGTGGGCTGGGGAAATTGTCAAAAAATAAACCCAGAAGATTCCACCGTGCGCTGTCGAGGACGTCCTCGGGATATCGTGTTGGAACTTTGTATTTTGGCTTCAACTGATCCCACTCTGGAGGATCAGTGGACGCAAAGAGCTTTAAGCCCTGGTGTCCCTCCAAGGCACAGTGCATTACTTTCAATTAGACTTTGCAAATAGAAGAACATGACTATAAATATCCAACCACTGTCACACAAAATAATGAGATCTAGCAGATGAATCATTGCATTGTTCAAACCACAACTGATGGTATGTATATTAAAATAATCATTAGTGTATGCGTATCTTTATTATGCGCACGATCATTGTGTATCGATCACAATCGTGTTTTTCTGCCTCATGTTACAGAACATTGAACAAAGCAAATTTTTCATAAGTTAATTGAAAATAGAAAAAATTACCTGTATTTCCTTTGATGTCAGATTGCATGCTGTGCACAATGCACATGCAAATTGACATTCATAGCTTCTTGGTTCTTTCGGTAAAGTCACGTAGAAGGGAAATAATAAAATAAAAATAAAAATAAAACATAATAAAATACAAAGACAACGTCTGAATTCAGACGCTGTCTTTCCGACAGCCCTGTTCTTCACCTGAGGACGGCTGCTTGCGTTGTGGCCGAAACGTCGTGAGAATTGTATTTTATTATGTTTTATTTTTATTATTTTATTATTTCCCTTCTACGTGACTTTACCGAGAGAACCAAGAAGATGAATCCCTGCAGTCACGAAATCTTTAAATCGAAAAATGCATAAGTTTGTGACAGTACGCGACATACAAACAAAAATCAGAAGGGGTAGGCAGCAATTTATTACGACAACATTTTTTAAAAGTTAAAGAGGGAACATTCTGTTAAAATCAAGAAAATGTTGACGGTATTGAGTTAGATAAGATGTAAAAGCTGTGTCATTCGGTCAATACATGAAATTGATGATCGAGATGGGCAAAATGTTATATTGAAGTGTCAAACTAAATATTGATAAGAGCAACTTTATTAAAAAAAAGTATATGCTATGTTCTTGTGTTTCTCAGTTTTATGAAAATCAATAGGCAAGTTGTTTTATCTGCAGCGTACGTTTCTCAGTCTTAATCTCTCCATCTTCATAAACCATGTACTCGTGGCTCTCTCATATAAGGGTTGTATTTTTCGACGTAAACGCTTACCACCAAACTGGCAATCCAGTAACAACTCGTCACAGCATCATAGTGCTTTAGTTTGCAACAACAATTCCCACAGAGCACGCGGCAAGAGAAACAGATTACCGCATAACGACTTTGTAAAAAAAAACATCTAAGCTGCAACCATAAAATTACTTAATCATTCCACAGTTGACGGAAGGCCCTCCATAAGAGCGAGAGAGAGCCCTCTGTAGTAAGACAATATTCTGGCCTACTCTTTCACACTGGAAAGATGTCTTGACAGAGGTGGCACTCTACCACACCAACAACAAAGATCCCCCGCACAGCATTAACAGGCTGTAGGGCAAGTGCTGTTAGCGAGCACCTATGAAGGCCAGCACGGCACACTAGGGGGTGGTGACCAGTACCACGCCCGACCTCCTTTGTCTCCCCAGTCGCGATGTTTACACACCGCACCAGGTACTCATTTAAGGCTGAGTCGACCTAGAGGGAGGATGCCCAGGACCGGTTAGATAATCGTCACCGGTGTTGGCCGTGAGTGGGAATCGAACTCGGGTGGCACCACCGCTCTACCCCACCACGTCACACGCGACCCACTACTGATCGACTCACCGTGGTCGACGCATACTGGTGGACTAGAGGCGTGGGTGATTTGGGAAA
>NW_024705529.1:11317-36407 GCF_018977255.1 Callorhinchus milii | reverse complement strand
CACCTCCCGGCCAATCAGCGCCTTGTGTCCTTAATTGCCCCCTACCCGTCTCTGGCCGCCTCCTCACGCCTAACGACAATAACAACCTCGACCTCATTTGCTCCCACTGTACTCTGCTCGTGCGTACGCCCACTCCTGCGTGTGGCGCGTATTTCAGGCACTACACGTATAATAAAAAATACATCTTTCATATTTACACAAAAGATAACGTGACATTGTTTTTCGGACATCGTTTACGTGAATGTGTAGCTTTAAATAGTAAGGTTTTGATAATCCAAATGGAGATGATTTTATCTGACAGATATTTATGATTGTTAACATATCGCTTCAAATAACATATTTTCATGACAGTGTTTTTTTGTGGATAACATAAATGGAGTATGTTTGAGTTAATACGTCTCTTTGAAAGTGAATTGAGGTGACTGTAAGTCTCTGTGCGAGGCATGAAGCGAATGTATCACGTGGTAATTAATAACGCGGTTATCTATAACATTAAATTTAGTTATTTACATGACACGTCTCTCCATGAAAGTGATTTGAGGTATCTTAAACTCACAGATGTATCTGCAAGTAAATTACATTCATTACAACGAGCAGGTCTCGATGGAAGTAAACGGAATCACACTTCAACTGCCAGGTTTCATGGGAAGTAAGTCAACGTTGTTTTAAACAAGACGTGTCTATGATAGCGAATGGAGGTTTTGTCAACTCCCGTGTCTGCATGAAAGTGAATGGATGTGGGGCTGGTTGATAACTTAATGTGAATGGATTTCGCTCTCTCTTATAAACATCGTGAGAGCAGTGAGAGTTCGCTTTGAGTAAATAGCATGGAGTTCTCTAGACGTGAATAGAGGCCACTTTGAACTAACAGGTCATTATCATCAGCACAAGTTATCAGTACCTGCTGGGTGTTTAAGACTCGGACCCAGCTCACAATTCTGGATCTAAATAGGAATCAGCTGCAGGCTCTTCCCGCTGGGGTATTTCACCGCCTGTGTAATCTGCATGGGTTGGTTCTGAACAACAACCAACCGAGGAGTGTTCCCAGAGACTGGTGCTCGTTATAGAGTCAACGAATCGACTCTAGACTCAATGCACCACCCGCATTCTCACCGCACCCTCCGTATGAGCTTACGAATCACAGCCAACGCTGTAACTTGAACGCCAATTGTTTCCTCATGCGATATTTCACCAACACTGACACGGAGGCTAAATCAATGCAAATAAAGAAGCGAAGGAGAGCAGGTTGGAGTGTTTTTGTAAAGCTGAACTTCACAAAGAAACTTAACATCACTAATGAAGAGATATTTTGATCAGTGTTACCTGCCTATTTTGGCAGATGGTTTAGAAACACGGTGATTCTAACGCAACCGAGAAGTGAGCTCAGAAGTACTGTGCGTTGCATGCTTCGAATTACATTGAGGGGCAGAGAGAGAAACAAATGGCCCAGAAACCAAACTCTCGCAAATTATATCAAACGGATTATAAAAGTAAGCTGGCTTGGCAAGGAAACGGTGCGAGAAGAGATGATGGAATTATCCACGATAGCGAATGCACATTGACAATGGTCAACAACAACAACGAAGTGGCAGCCAATGGAGGCAACGCGCCCATTAGGACGTGCACCATGGAGACGGAGTAATGACAGCAGCTCGTGTGCAGGTGAGATGTGGATTCATACATCGCATGGTCGTGAATACGACTTGCAGTAGATTCATCGCATATTGATACAGTATAGATATATTTCATATGAAGTAGGTGAGAGCCAATTGAAATGGGTATGGGTATATCTTAGCTCATGAGAGACCTGGTAAATACATGAATTAATGATCCAGTAGCTTTTCAAATAATTGAACTACAGACCGAAATGCAAAGCTCTATGAAAATGCATCCAAATCGATCAGTGTTAGCAACGTATATATATTTAAGCAATGCACTCTTAAACGTATTTGGGAAAACATTTGGACAGAAATATTCGGGAAGAGGCAACTCGTGTTAATGTTGGACCACACGCGACGCTGCTCCGGTGCAAGGGGAGGCCGTTGTGAGCCGCCTCTAAACCGTCGCCCGTCCCTCGCAGTGTTCGTGCTCAGGGACAGATGTGCACTGCAATAGCAAAAGCCTCGCGTCTGTGCCTGCGGGAATCCCTACCAATGCGAAGTCTCTGAATTTTAACTACAACCAGATCACGAAGCTCGAGCCCGGGGTGTTTGATCGCTTGACTGTACTGTTGGAGACACGGGATTCTGAGGCACCCCGCTATTGCCACTGCGGTAGTGAATCATTGCGTATGATCACAAATGCATATTTAATATTTAGACAAAATGTGAGATGAAAAAAATTCGCACATCGTTAAGGGAAATATTCGTGTCTTAAAAAAGTATAGCTGTGACCATTTAAATTGATGTTACTTGACCTGACATGTTTATAATTGTAAACAAATAACACTTCAAATAACAGATGTGCATTAAAGTGTTTTCTTTCGATAACATATCTCGATTCTATAAAGATCCCTTCAAGTTCCTTAAAAGTCTCTTCACGAAGGAAAAAAGTGGAGTTCTAAAAACAACAAAGAAAGACCTAGAAGAGCACCTGAGAACAACAAACTTTGACTCAAAGCGACATGAACATCTGGCCATCCCATCAGATATCCCACCCATTGAACCCCCGGAACATCATATTGAGACCAGCCCTCCGACATGGAAAGAGGTGGAAAACACAGTTCGAAGGGCAAGAACAGCATCAGCCCCGGGGCCAAATGGAGTCCCGTACAAAGTGTATAAGAACGCACCAGACGTCCTGAGGTTCCTCTGGAGGCTTATGAGAACAGCTTGGCAAAAGAAGATAATACCCAAAGTGTGGCGTAGGGCAGGCGGGGTCCTGATCCCTAAGGAGAAGGATGCAGTGAACATCAGCCAATTCCGCCCAATCTCCTTACTGAATGTCGAGGGTAAAATCTTCTTTAGGATCATTGCCCAGAGGATGGCCGAGTACCTGCAAAGGAATGCGTACGTCGATACATCTGTACAGAAGGCAGGAATATCAGGGTTCTCTGGCTGCTTGGAACATTCCAGCATGATCTGGCACCAGATCCAAATGGCCAAGGTGGAGAAAAGGGACCTCCATGTAGTCTTCCTCGACCTCGCCAATGCATTTGGCTCTGTGCCCCATGAACTCCTGTGGTCTGCCTTCAGATTTTTCCACATACCGGACACCATCACAACCCTGGTGAAGTCGTACTTTCAGGATCTGCAGTTCTGCTTCACCACCTCAGAGTTCACCACCTCATGGCAATGCCTGAATGTAGGTATAATGGCGGGATGTACCATTTCTCCATTGGCATTCATAATGGCAATGGAGGTTATCATCAGATCCTCAAAATGGGTTGCTGGTGGACAGCGAGTCGACTCTGGTTTTCGCCTCCCTCCACTCAGAGCCTACATGGACGACATTACAACATTGACCACCACTGTCCCATGCACCAGGAGACTGCTCAGAAAACTCGAGGAGAACATCAGCTGGGCCCGTATGAAGATTAAACCATCCAAGTCACGCAGCATCTCGATTGTGAAGGGAGTACTCTGTGACCTGAAATTCTTCATCGGAGATGACCAAATCCCAACAGTGTCTGAGCAGCCGGTAAAAAGCCTTGGAAGGTGGTATGATGCAAGCCTGAAGGACAAAGACCAGGTGCAACAGCTGCGCAAAGACATCAGTAGTAGCCTACAGTCCATCGACAACACCCAGCTACCTGGAAAGTTAAAGGCCTGGTGTCTGCAGTTTGGTCTCCTACCCCGGGTGTTGTGGCCCCTAGCAGTGTATGAGGTTCCAATCTCAACAGTGGAGAAGATGGAAAGAGGAGCCACGAGCTACTTAAAGAAGTGGCTCGGAGTTCCACGATGCCTTACCACCATAGGCCTCTATGGAGATGGTGTCCTCAAGCTGCCCCTCACCAGTCTAACCGAGGAATTCAAGTGTGCAAAAACCAGGCTCCAGATGACACTGAATGAATCTCGAGACCCAGTGGTGAGCAACAACGCGCCGACCTTGGCAACTGGGCGCAAATGGAGGCCAGGAAAAGCAGTCCAGGAGGCAACAGCAGCCCTCAGACATGCTGACATTGTGGGTCATGTTCAGCAAGGGAGAGGAGGCCTTGGGCTAACTAGCCGTGCTGCTTGGAGTAAGGCCACTGCACCAGAGCGGCGGAAGATGGTAGTGCAGGAAGTACGCCATCAGGAGGAGGCTGCAAGGTGGGCCAAGGCAGTCTCTCTTGCCAAACAAGGACAGTGGACTCGATGGGACAGTGTGGAGAAGAGGAAGATCAGCTGGAAGGATCTGTGGGCCATGGAAGCGAGGCGGTTGAGCTTTTCCATCAGAGCAACATATGACATCCTTCCAACACCAGTTAATCTTCACCAATGGTATGGTGAAGATCCGGACTGTGCCCTCTGTTCCATGCCAGCCAACCTCAGGCACATTCTCACAGGGTGTAAAACAAGCCTCACCCAAGGACGCTACACTTGGCGTCACAACCAAGTCCTTAAAAACCTTGCGTCCGCCCTGGAGGACAAGCGAGCTGCCACCAACTCCCTACCACCCCCAGCAGCATCACACCCCTTACGGACGACCTTTGTCCGCGAAGGGGCTAAACCACCGAAGAGCGGCTCTACACCAATAGAGCGAGACCAGCTGCGCTTGGCCCGCGACTGGAAAATGCTAGCTGACATTGGCCGGCAACTTGTGTTTCCTCCGGAGATCGCAACCACCACCCTAAGACCTGACATGGTGCTCTGGTCCCGTTCGCTCAAGAAGGTCTTCATCATTGAGCTCACAGTACCCTGGGAGGACTCAGTAGATGAGGCTTATGAGCGAAAACATCTGCGCTATGCCGATCTAGCTGCCGAAGCACGGCATCATGGCTGGAACACAGAAGTCCGACCAGTGGAGGTGGGCTGCAGAGGTTTTGTGGCAACATCTACAACCAGACTGCTTAGAGACCTGGGAATTAAGGGCCAGAGCCAGCGTTCGGCAATCAAAGCTGTATCGGAGGCGGCAGAAGGCAGCAGTCAGTGGCTCTGGATGAAGAGGAAAGACCCCAGCTGGGCCCCAAAGTGAGAGGGCCAGGAGGTATGCAGTCAACAATGCTTGACTCAGGGAGGAGGACGCCCCTGCCATGCATAGTCCCATGGGATGTTGGCTACCAACAAGGCAACTCCTATGACTAATTGGGAATGGGACGCAAGCGTAGGATTGATCACCCTGTCGCTGGCCGCCTTTGGGGAGGGTGTATAGTATGAAAGGCCGAAACACCCTAGGAACCAAAGGGTCACTACTGACGATGCGCTCCCCAAATTTCACCAGGCTCACTGTTCATGAACTCTTGGAAGTGCTTGCACAAAGGATAGTAACATCTCATCCTGTGTTCTTTGGAATCTTTGTGAACCTGAATAGAGTTTAATTTAGTTAATACATCTCTATTAAAGCGAACTGAGGTATTCAAATGGAAGAGGTCTCGGCGAGAGGCATCAAAACGAATGGATGAGGTGGTAATTAATAACGCGATATCCTTATATATAGAAATGAATTACAATATATTAATATTTACATGCCCGGCATCACTAACACAAGAGCTATTGGTTCGTTTGGGTCTCACGAACATCACAAACTCGTCGCGGTACTGCCCGAGTTCGGCTTGAGCCACTCACCGGCTGAGACGCAGGCCGTGTGAACAGGCGCAGTCCCATGGGTTGTTGTACAGAAAGATGGCTGGAGTCGAATCACACCAATCACAGAGGCCGAGCGACAGCGACTAATGATGAACCCGACGCGTTCGTCAGACATACATCACTTGGAGATTATTTATATTTCATTCTTGCGTATGAAATTACAAATTAAAACACGACACCGCTCATCATTCGCTCACCGTCACAGCACGAGTTTGTGATGCTTCGGGTCTTCCATGGCGTGTTTACAGTCAGCGATATATTTCCACATAATGCGTATACGATGGTTGGTTTAATTCGATGTTATATAACATAAATTATATGCTAACGTTTCGTGCAATGGCCTTTCTTCAGAGCAGAAAGAGAGGGCAGTTTGATTGATGTTTGGTTGAAGCCCGCGACCCACAATAGCCGCCTTGAAGAATCTGAAGTTGCCGCATGAACCCAGTCTCCCAATAGGTAGCAAACAAACTCCCATGAGCAGTGAGATATCGATAGAGAAACATCTGATGTCCAAGAGGGACGCAGCAGCTTCTGTTAGCGATCAGAAGCAGCTCTCTCATGTAAATATTGACACATTCATATGAATGTAGACATGCCCATATAGACATATGTACTATACGGATACTGACCGCTTGGGGAAGGCTTCATCTAGCAGTGGAATGATCGTGGCTACAGCTGCTGATGATTATATTAAAACGCGTACAGAGATGTAACAGTGACACGATACCGCGTGGCCTATAGGCAGATCACTCGAGACAGGCGATGCGACTCGCAGTGCGCAATGACACCGAAAGGGAATTTCAACTATCATTGTAGTTCCTGCGTTCATCGCACCAGACCTGCTCTTGGCGTTGGCGAGTAAGGATTGTGATGGTGATGATAATGGCCATGGTTTTGAATCCGTGTGACCTCACGGTCAAGGCACCAATCGAGAGCTTGATCCCTAATCGCCCGGAATGCGCCCGCTCTCGGCATCTCAGCAGTGCTTTGAACCTTGAGAGCACCTCGTGTGGGCGACCACGACGCGCAACCCAAGGTGGAGGCTGCAGCGCGGCCACGCGGGTCGCAGCAGAGCGTAGTGCAGCAGAACCCCCAAACCCACCCACCACCCCCCCTCGTGCTGCACTGCTCCGCTCCGATGCAGATGCGCTCCCCACTCGCATTCAGAAGCATGCAGTGCCAACAGGATGAAGTATGCTCATGAATGCCCCATTACGAAAAGGTGTGGAGAGGTCTTCATCCAGCAGTTGATTGAGAAAGGCTGATGTTTTCCACTGCTCACATGGGTAGACTTTGTCGTGCGGATGTCGGAACAGGCGAGGCATAAATATGGCGGTACCGTCAGTATGCACCACCACCATTTGTTATTGTTCGAGCCAAATGCGTTGCCTTTTGAGTCAAAATTATCTCCTGCTCAAATGAGCATTGAGGCGTTGGTGCTAATGTGTACAGCCAAGCGTAGAGCCAGAGTGAGTGGTGGAAATTCCACATTCCTCTACCGGGTGCGAGTCTCTCCAAAGGACAACCACTGTTGACTTCCCCACAAGATAGTTTGTATTTTATCGACCACGACAACAGATTCGTTACACGCACATCCAAGCGTATATCGTGAGCGATGGCATTTATGAATCGGTTCGCGAATTTAGTCTTCGAAGTCATTCCAATCTTCATAATGATTTACCACATTAAAGCAAGTCCTGTCTCATCATTAATTGTGAAGGCACAATCTCTGTTTATATAAAACATCAGTCGAGTTCACGTGCAAACGATATCACAAGGCTATCGGAAACATCAAGCAATTTCCTTTTGAAATAAAGCGTCCTTTATTTATCCGCAACATGCAACACGGGGATCAAGTTCTCAATGAAGCGAGGGGATGAGACCACACTGGGCCAAACACCCCTCGGGGAGTCTCTCTATGCGATTGTTTTTCAAATTCAGGATCTGGGTGTTGTCAGTGATCCCAGAGGGAACTGAACTCAGTCCTTTGGCGTCACAGTCCGTTATTTGGAATCCAGAACCCACGTAGCACCAAGACTGTGAGGGCGTGCGGCTCCGCGCGGCTCCTGCACAGACTTCGCCTGCTCCAACACTTAAATTGTCAAGCAAATTAGATGAATTTACTTCGCAGTTATTTGTGTGTGAATTATGATCGTGGGTTATTACTTGCATTGTTATTTTTTCAAGATATTTTTTAAATATAGTTTTCAATATGCAGGTATCCTCAAGTATTTGATCAACATTCAGGTACCATACAATATTCAGAACCTTCAGTTTATGTCTATTCTGTTTCTGTACATTTGTAAAGAAGCTCCGACGAGATGTTCATGAAGATTGAGGCACGATCTTTATTTTCGTATGTGTAGATGTTCACATCTCTCCGTCGAGGACTGCTCTAGCATATCCAACAACTCATCTTCGTCCCAGGCAAGTGCCCCAACTGTCGGCGACACTCCCCTGTTTCAATCTCTCTGTCCGCCCTTCAATAGCTCCTACGTGTCGTCTCTTGCTATAATTTCGTCTCTTGCTACAATGTCATCTGTTGCTACAGTGTCGTCTCTTGCTAGAATGTCGTCTCTTGCTACAATGTCGTCTCTTGCCACAATGTAGTCTCTTGCTACAATGCTTTGCTCTTCGGATGTTTGATGTCTGGCCACCTGCGTTCTTATCACAACCTGTTCTATTTCTCGCTGGCGTTGAACAAACCGGCGGTGAGCATCATCCGGCGGCTCATATGCATCCGCCATCTCGTCGAAAACTCTTCCCAACGTTTTCTTTTTCTCGGCCTTTATAGAACGGAAGAATCGCACTGACTCGTCGTCGAGAACAGTTGGTAGAACCTCCAGTGCCTCTGAGTCAGTCCACCTGGCGGAGCGCACCGCCGCCAAAAATCTGCAGGCGAAAGCACTCCATTCGCCACCGATGGAGAATTCTTTAACGGTTGTCAGATGACGACTGCGACTCCTTGCTGCGCCGTCCTCAGCAGGTGACTCATCACGCGGCATATTCAAAATGGCGTCGCATCGCAACGTGTCCAAGATGGCGGCCCCTCGCCGCGGAGAGCGCAAGATGGCGGCTTCCCGCCGTTCTTACCCTGCCACGCCCAAGATGGCGTCTTCGTGCCACGTAGCAGATGGCACTGACAGCGCAGGCAAGGCGGAGGCCTGTGAATCACCACCGGGCCTCCCCGACGCCGTCCTCGGCGTGACGAGCTCGCACAGTTGCGCCAGCACGATTTTCAAGGTCTCCAGCTGCGCCGCCATCTGTCTCCATCGTAAGTCCGCGTCCTCCGGCACGGACGGATCCACCGACGCGGCGACATCTTGTACTCCCGGACCCGTACTCGTTCCCGCATGGATCTCCTCCTCCATCGCAGGCAGGTCCACCGCCTGAGGAAGGTCGTCGTCGTCGGATGATGTAGCAGATGATGGTGCAGGAATATTCTTTCTTCTGAGCTGTTTTGACATGCCGTTTCACTTCTGACACCAGTGTAATAAAGGACTCTTTCACTGTGTCTGTCTCCATTGTCCTTTATTTGGATTCTTACAACTTGTCCCACACGGCCCTCGCTCAGAGCCTTCCCGCTTGGCAGCTTGACAGCTGCCGTCGCTCCCGTAGCCTTTCCCCACTCCCGATGCAGCTCTGCTGCAGGCTTCCCTCTCAGTCTCTCCGCCCGTGTGCAGTCTTTCAGCTGCTCTCGCTGCAGCTCCACCGCTGCTCTCCGTTCCACCCGTGCCCGGACACCGCTGGCCGACGGTGCCGAGTCTCACCGCGTGGCGATCTCGCCACTCTCCACCCTCTGCCCTGCGTGGCCTCCTTCTGTCTTTATTCCCACACTCTCTCCTCGTCTCTTCCGGTTACCGCCCTTAAGAGCTTACCCCTCTCCCCCACGTGACCTAACCCCTTCCCCCGTGACGTCATATCCGCGAGGCCGTTTACGCCCGCATTACATATACATAAAATAATGATCCAGTAGCTTTCCAATAATTGAACTTCAGACCGAAATGCAAAGCTCTATAAAAAAACACATCCAAATCGATCATTGTTAGCAACGTATATATTTAAACAAGGCACTCTTAAAAGATTTGAGAAAACATTTGAACAGAAATCTTCAGGAAGAGGTAACTCGTGTAAATGTTGAACCACGCACGACGCGGCTTGCGTGCAAGGAGAGGTCGTGGTGAGCCGCCTCTAAACCGTCGCCTGTCCCTCTCATTGTTCGTTCTACGGGTAAACTGTGGACTGCCTGCGGGAATCTCCACCACCACGCAGACTCTGTATTTGTTCAGCAATCAGATCACGAAGCTTGAGCCCGGGGTGTTTGACAGTCTCACGGCACTGGTGCAGACACGAGACCCTGAAGCTCCTTCTATTGCTACTGCGATAGTGAATTATTGCGTATGATCACATATTTCATATTAACACAAATTATAACTTAACATTGTTTTTCGGACAGCGTTTCGGGGAATGTTGGTGCCTTTAAAAAGTATAACTGACAATTAAAATGTAGGTAATTTTACGTGACGGATGTTTATGATTCTAAACTGATGTTGCTTCAAAATGACATAAGTGCATTAACGTCTTTTTTGGATAACATATATTTGTGAACGTTAATATTGTTTGCTTGATTTAATACATCTCTGAAAGCGAATCGAGGTGAATGTAATAGGTCTCTGTGAGAAGCATCAATGCGAATGGATCACGTGGTTATTAATAACGCGGTAATCTATGACATTATATTTACTTTATTTACTTGACACGTCTCTCATTTTAACGGGCAGATCTCGACGAAAGTTAACTGGAATCACTTTCACTATCAAAATTTAGTAGAAGTTGTTTTAGATCATCCCGGCGGGGTTGAATAACTAGGCGCACCCTTGTGTATTGCGTGCTCTGACATTCCCGCAATTCGCCCAAATCAGTTCTATCCACAACTTAAGGTTGATAACCATCTGCGCTTAATTCCAACCCCGTCAGGTCCCTTATTTACATTGCCTAAAGAGGTTTTCGTGACAGCGCCACTGTCTGGCGGACATTTCCGGCGGAAGCCCGATGAGTTCACAATGACTACGTGTCCCACCCAAAATTTGCGTCGTATTATGAACCACTTTTCCGTCCAAGCCCGCGCGCCCATTTTTTCTTTTAAGAAACTCACTGAAGGTAGTTTCCAAACTGAGAATCTCTGCCTGCATTACTATGGCTGGATCGCTTAGTCCCTACACGATGTCTACGCTAGTCGAGTCTCAGTCATTATCTGCGTTTTGCGACACCGATATATAGGCCAGGTTAGAGGTTCATCAGTACGGCTGGGCTCCTCAGCGGTGATCGGCAACGAGATGTGGGAAGCTGGAACTTCGCTAGCGGGGTGTTCGAGGTAATACGATTGCATTAAGTAACTGTCAGCAACGGGTATACGTCCAAACAGGTCACGGCGGCCCACCTCGTCACTGAGTCAGGAGTGCTTTACGCAAAAGACTCCTCCCCTCTTACCATTTTACCGATTCGCCTGGGGCGGTTATACTTACGCTCTTACTGGTGCTCCGGTGTCATTGGTTCTCACTACCCCGCAACCAGCGCATTTAGGCCGACTGTTTAGCCGTGGTTGGGTAGCTGATTGTTGGAGGCTTTCAGCGCGTGTCTTTGTCAGATCGGTTACTCATAGCTAATATAAGGTTTTGTGTACCAACCTCAAAGCTCTCACAGTATACGGACGGATCCCACTTAGTGGTAGATCATGCGAGCGTGGCCCCTGACAGCTTTCGTGCACCTCTACAACAATTTCCACATATGAGCTATGTCGCCTAATAAAGTTGGATTTGTGTCATTTGCAAGCGTTGCCACCATCAAATCTTGCGTGCTACGGGGTCGGTCTATCAACTCTCCTCTCTTTGAGTTTCTCGGCCTCTCGTCCGGGCGATCATGAGAATCGACAGTGCTTGAGCAACAGGTGTTATACACATATATACACTAAATACAGGCATCCGAGCAGCATACGGGTACAGCGATGTTGAAACAGCAGTCACATCCTGAAAAAAGGAAGGCACCGCTTAAGGAGTGAACTCCATAAGCAGTTCAGATGGTTTTCAGCGTATGCGGGTGAGGCGGACACTCGCTGGCGTATGATTGCGCTCTTTTCTACACGAGCCGCGTTAACTCCCGATCAGATCAGGTGCCCGAGACATTACTGGAATTGCCGTGACACCCGTGACTCCTCCCCGAGCCTATGTCTAACTGGGCTTTTGCCATCGCGACAACGGAGAGTATCGGTTCAGTCCCGTAGACTACGTTAGCTCTTGTCTACCAAAGCTAAGTCTAGAGCTATGGCACGCATATATACAACGTTAACCCTGAACACTTGAAGACCCGGAGACTTCATAACGACCGTTCCCTGTGAGATGACCGCCCGCGGCGCGACCAGCACGGACCCGATAGGGACCACTCCGTATACTAGGAAACCTCCCGCTGAACACAGGGCGACCCAGTGACATTCGCCTATCGTGATAAGCACAGATTATTCGTGGACCATAATTTACCGGAAATAACGCTTGGTGGGCGCGATAACGAGATCCTGCGTCCAAATCCCGCTAGGCAAATTGTGCGAGCCATGCGTGGCACTAGTTAATCTGCGTTAAGTCATCTGGACTTTTAGACATGATTGCGACACTAAAAAAGGATGGAGGAGTGGCCCCATGCAGGACATACACTTGCTTACGGCTTCTGATGCCTCGACGTTTCTCGCTCATTGGCGGGGATAACCTGTATAAACTCTCGCACGCCGTCTTAATTCTTATGGGCTATACCCGCGGATATTGTCAATCCTACAGGGGATTTTTTAAGTTTGGTGAGATTCAAAAAGAGCGTACGCGTAGTATGATCAGCTTCAGACTAGATACCAGGTAGCGAAGACACCCAATCGATTGTAGACGTGTAGAGTTACTAATGACGCCTGATAGGCGCGTCGTGCATTACCCACTCGCTGATGCATACTAGTCTCAACCCTCCGAAAGCACGGAAACCAGTTCCAATTCTATTCTAGTTCCCCTAATCCCGCCACTCAGGACAGACCATATCAATGATACTAGCGGTATTATCGAAAAATCCAAACAACGTACCGCTCCCGAGTCCATTAGGTTGGGGATTAGCTATTGCGGGAGGGTTTGTTCGCAAATGACTGTAGGAAATCTACTCATTGCTAAGCGTTGTCATGCATGAGCATAATGCCGGAGTAGAAACCGGAATACTATATATTAACAACAGCGACTGTGTGACTTACCGGGTTATGTTAGTGTCCCCATCGCAGACCGCTAAGTCAGGAGTGCCCCAATCATCCGGCGTTCTCATCATTGGTGTGAGAACTCAGCTTCATCGAGCAGGCTGCAATCTGCTTGTCCAGGCCTGGCTTAAGTTTGCGTGTTATTTGCGTGCGAACTATCTTTATGTAGACTGACAGAGTGGAGATCCTCCAGTTCATCATACTTCGTAAAACAACCCTAGCACACGACACAGACCCCCGACCCGCCTCGGTATCTTCATTGGAATCACGACTAAGAATAGAACTCTTTTCGAGCACCAGGACGCGTACGGAAGATCTTGTTGTTCCGCTTCAGGTATAACTACCTGGACAAGCCAAGTTCAGGTGTAAAAGCTCCTACTAACACTCAGTAAGGTTGCTCCATAGCGCTTTAGATGGCAGGAATTAAGGTCCGCTCGTCATTTAAGACGCATTATTCAGACCGTCGTAAAACCGAACGCGAGTGAAGTCCTTAAGACCTTCCCAGACTGCGCGGTATCAGGAGGTACACTCCACGCTACTAAATCTGTAGACTATAGTTCGTTTTGATGGTTCTTCGAAGCCCGATTTATCCCCAAGGCGAAACGTCTCCAGTGTTTACTACGAGCCAATGTGCCGCGGCACATGTGAGTCTTCGAAAGCATACGAAGTCAGCATGGAGGAGGGTATCGGTACGTAGAAATCGCACGGCATGCACAAAGTGAGATTACGTGCGTGAGTACCGCCTCTTTCGATATAACAAGTGATAAAATATGGCTAATGAAAAAAAGCACCGGTATGCGCAAATTCCAAGCCCCAGTCCCGTACTGTAGAGACGACGATACGTCTGCTCCACACTGCAGTGACTTTACTCGAACGGTCAGTGCTTAGCGATGTTCCATGAGATGTTATCCACCTAACTTGATTCTTAAAGTTTGGTATGAAGTTTAGACTTCCGTGGCGGACACGGAGCCCGGCATACTTAGTGGTGCCGCAGTTCAAGACATGATCCGGCATCTGTGGATGCCTTTGTTGCAACCGAATCAACGTTGTATGAGATCCTCGCGCTTTTACATTCATCGAAGCCCTCGAGCTCCGAGTCGAGGCCGTAGACGCCGCCGCTCGCCACTAGAGGAATTCACATGTCATGCTATGTGGTTGTATTACGTGGTGATAACTGGGACTCTCATCCTAGGTACTTACACCATGATACTCAGTAACATATTCCGTTGTTCATCTAGCACATTGGCGTGGCCTCGAACCACCGCGTCTTCGTTATCGAGGTTTGCAACCGGCTGAAGACAACAGACGAACACACCAGTATTATCGTGTATCTTATCAGAACTCTGGGCAGAGCTCGAGGCGTCCCCTACATATCTCGGAGGGGAACACTGAGCTACACGGCCAATGTGTACTACAATGCTGGTCTCTATACGGGCTTTCATTCCATTGACATATGGCCCAGCTCAACCTCGCCAATCTGCATAAACACTTAAAGCCGAACCACACATAGTGAATCTTCGGCCTCCGCTTAAGGAGTGCGTTTTAGTGTCGGGCAGCCTAATGGTTTTGCGGTTCTTCCTACGGACTCGATCACGGATCGAACGAGGCCGGGTTGGATTCATAACGCTGACGGCTTATGGGATGATTCTGAGCCCCCTCACTAGTGCGTGGGACAGGCCGACCTACCTTACATTATACCTCGCCGCCAGGGTCAGATGTCGAAGACCATGGGTTGCTTTACCGGCTGTCACACATACCGAGTAAGCGAAGTGCGTGGTCAATCTAATTTGGGGCTGCGCTTTATAAATATGGAGACTCTAGCCACTAGGATTGAATGTGATACAGCACAATCATAGCATCGTATAATACCTTTAGGCTCCCCGCAGCCAACGTGCGGTGCGTGGAAAATGTCTAATTCATAGTGTTGTTCCCTTTGGGCAGAGGTTGGTGGTCCCGATTGTGGATTACTGGTATTTGCACCAACCATCAACGACGCCCCGACTTTGGAAGGGGTCCAATTACCGGGTAAACTATGGACCTGCGATCTCTTCTATCCATCAGTAGTTCGCGCTATTATTTGGCAACTTGCTTCCTCGATATCGCAAATGCCTCAACATTCAGCGCAGTGCAGCACAGAGACCGCCCAGTAATATTGCTACTTCGGGCCGTCGCTACCGCTAGTTGATGGCCCGCACAGCCGTTGGTTCGCGGAAGCCTAGTCGGTTCTGTGACGCCGAAAGATTTATCCATCTCCAAGTAGTAGGTATAGTTGATGCGTCTAATTGGAAGTATGCGCACTCGTCTTGCTGAACCACACCAGACTTGTGGCGTGAAGGTGCGCACAGAGCGTACCTCGTCTCAGCTGTTTCCTGAGTGTAGGGGCGCCTCCATTCTGCGAACTGTTAGGTTCGCTCACTCCCTCGCGTACTCCTGAATAACATGAAGCCTAAGGTGGACTTTGATCGATACGTTTCAACTACAAAATGCTTCTTGAGCCCCGCCAAGAATGGGCACACGAAGCACGCCGGAATTGACCCTCACCTCGGGCTAAAGTCAGCCTTGATAGTGAATCTGAACGGGACATGCCACGTAAGCGACAAACCTAGATAAGCTTTAGCGTTAGTCTTTCTGACGCGCATGCGTGTGAAAGGATTGGTAGAGCCCGTCGACAAAGCTGCGTTATGCGTGTAACGACGAGATCTTATGCATGCTTGGTACCATTTCAACATTCATCGCTGGGGAGTTTCACCATGTTAAATACTGTCATGTACTGCAGTACCCGGGTGCACTGAACACCTCCGCTCGTAGGAATAGGATGGAGCCTACGTCCTTATATTGCGGTTCGTTGACTATGGTACCACAACGCAGTAAGACTAAATTCAATCAACCCTAGTGGACCCGCTCACTACTTTTGTATCATCTGGTCTAGGGTAGCCCTATAATTCAGTGGAGGTCGGATTGCAAGATCCTTAGTTGGCTAGTGTTTCGTAGGCCATGGTGCTTTACGGACTCTCTTACCTAGATAAACTCGGAACTCACTCAATCACGGCTAATACCTTCTAAAGAGGACGTCATGGTTTGGTTTGGCGCGCCTCACTGGACCGAGGATCACTCGCCATGGACGCATCCGCAGATCGTTGGAACCTGTAGTATACATTCAACCGGCGGGTTGTGAGGTTGTTTGGTGAAACCCACGACAAAACATCCTCAGTCGGGTTGTACGCTGCCTCTAAAAGAGCGCCCTGCAAGCTCATATTTTCGATTAAGGATTTCTCACCCACAGACAACTCACTCCCGCGCCCCGCCACCTGCCGGATCGATTATACACTAAGAACTCCGGACCTACCATTGCATGCTGAGACTGTATTGGAACATTCTCCTACTGATTCAGTGACAACGAACCACGGTCTCTGGTGTCATAGACTGCTATACCATGCGCCATCGTCTGCAAGTATGAGAATATGATCTCCAAAAAGCCTTTCAATAACCATATCTGATACTTGATTCAGAGGTCAAAGTTCGCGCAATGGATGACCAGGTCGATTTGGATGCATAGTTTTATAGGAATTCATAGTGCTCTAACCCAGTTCGGACCATCAATTTGACCCCCCGTGGATCAATGCTTACCGTGTTTTATTACTGTTGGCTGGGGTTTTGAAAAGGCAACATAAATGTGGCGGAACAGCCCGAACATAGCAATTAATAAAGGCTTCTACGGCTCGTAGAGATCGCGTACGGGAGTGCTTGAAAGCGTTGTGAAGATTCAGTGGTTTTGCAAGACTCTGAAAACGTCAACTATACCGCCCAGCCGCGATTTTAATCTCCTTGGCCATATGTCGCGGCTCGATTCGAAGCTGTTGCAACGTTTGTTATGCTACTCATCCCGCGGTCAAGTCTGTACGTTAGGTTTATACGAACTACCCGGGGATCAAGTGGAGCTTGCTACACATCAGACCAAAAACATGAGGACATCCCTGTATAGGACCTACGGATCAATTGTGGAATGAATGTGTATTTATGAACGGGATCCAGATCTTCCACCAATCTTCATATGGCCACAAGTTTATCCTTGCTTAAAAGCGATATTTGATTTGTTTTGTGAGCAACCTTGTCATACGTAGTGTGGGGTCCTCACACCAGTTGCTGATAATGTGTTTAACGGGAGTGGGATTTTGGACGTGGTCCAACATGCGTTTCCCCATTTACTAGCCGGCCGGGACAAGTATAAGTGCTGAACGTTCCTGCATGGTCGTCTGATGAGAAGGGATACTACCGTCTTTTGGTAGAGAACCCAACCAACCACCGTAGTTTCAGGTAAGGAGTGAAAGAACCTCATCGAAACGGCGTAGGGTCTAATGCGGCATCGTACGCTCCCTTAGGCCGAAGGATGTGCTGTATCATACCGTTATGGAGGTTTAACGATTCGCTGCCAATCGCTGTTCAAAGTAGTCCTATTACAATCATGACGGCCCAACGGCTCCAGGAATGCTGACCAAAGCGCACTTTCGGTCCCGAATCGCAATCATGAGGGGGATTCCGGGTCCTTGATTAACAGGCTCGGCGCAGATTGTGGGTGACTCATCTACGACTAATGGAACACAAGAGCACGCGCCACAGGAAACATCAATTGAGTGTCTGCGAATCGCGCATGAACCAGATGATTAAATCTCATGCCCTATATCACTGATCAGAGATTTTATACAGGTAATGGTGATAAGCACGGCTAGAGACTCTCAAACCATTATACGACCCCCTGAACGGAATTGGACAGTCTACTACGGTGAATTCCGGTACGGAACACCGTACTTTTTCTTGAGTGAATTACTTGGAATGGGCACCAACCTAACGTCGTGAAGTCCGATGGACAAAAGAAATTACAGTAACCTTACATCAAGTTATATTAGGCAGATGGGACTGTCGTTCAGTCTGAACCATCCGATTACGGCTAACTGGCACGTTCTACTCCCTACAACAGACCTAGCTGTATGCTGATATGACGGGGGCCGTCTACAGAGTTTTCGGTTGTTACCGCGCACAGGTCCGGAAGCGCATGGAGGCGACTTAAAGGGCCTTTTTCGAATTCGCAAAATGGGTGTACCAAAGTCAAAAAATGAATGGTACTTAATAGCGGACGAGGCGGAATGCTGTAGGCTTTGAAATTCACCTGACTCAGATCCATGTAAGGAGCATATCGCACGGTCGTTGGCCGGAAGTGGCGAGACAGATGGACCTAAAAGTATATCTAAATCATCTGTGGATTAACCGGACCGCGAGTGGCATCTCGTGAAGGATTTGTGTGTTATATGAATACTGTTGGTCGGCCCATACTTGCCAGGCACAGCATCGGGTGCTACTTTATCAACGCGTCAAATCCGCAGTCCGTATACGTACCAAGCACCCACACAAATCTGCATAAGCCTTCTGACTAAGAAGGCGGGGTTCAAATCCTGTATTTATACTTCGGACAACCTCGCTGACAGAGAGACACGTAAGTAGACAATCGCAGGTCAGCGGAACGGGTGTTCTGTTAAACTTCGGCGCAATCTCCGAGCTCCCAGCAAATCGAGACGGAACTATAAAATCCTGGTGACACAGGAACGGGCGTGGCACCTTAAGGCGACACGATTAGTTGGGATTCCACAATATTCAAAGTTCTTGAAATCATTGGGAGCCGACTTGTAGGGGAAGATGCCAATCGGCGGGACCACAATCTTCGGATGCCTCGAGATGTGCATTCGGCGTTCAGCCAAGCGTAGCGATAACGTGGAATGATAGTTGTACTACTCTGATATCGAAGAAAACGATGTTCGGGCTTGTAGCGTTGGCCGTCTCTACGACGACCCCTGAAATGATCAAGTGGGACGTCCCTGTTCTTTTGAGAAATGGAGGGGCCCATATTCCACGCCAACCTAAAAACGTCGGACTATTCGTTTCTCGCACACCAACTGTACAAAGGGTGTGAGTCGTCGACCTTTTGGCGTCACATGTACCCTTTGACGGGGTAGGCACGCCGGAATTAAATGATCTACTACGATTACACTATACATTTTAGTTTAAGTGCATCCGATCATTCCAAAACGCCATCATTTCCCCGACTGCGACGGCACGTCTTAAGGCTCGCGTATCCCGCCAATATGACCCGGTTCTCCTATCGTGTGCAGAGGTGGCTCGACATTAGGAGGTTCGTGCTCCTGATCAATCTCTCGACGACACCATGCAATCTCCAAAGTCATGCGGTCTACCGGGTGACCGGGCGGGGCAAATCTCTCCACATCTACCGCGCTACCTCGAAAGTCGCTATTACATAGCTAACACTTTTTTTCTACCACTTAGGATGGCTCGCTTCGCTTATGAAGGGCTGACCATAGAGAAAAGCATCCGCCAGTTTTTTCCTTTCTCCGGTACGATGTGGTAGCCTATGCCCTACATCTAAGCTGTTCAGAGGTCACTGAGTCGTTTACGTTCTTCAGGACCGAATGCGTGTCTTTGCCTCTTGGCGCAATGACACCTAGACTTCACGAGTTTTGAGTAGTGAAAACACAGGCGCAGTACGTCCCGTGACGCACGATGAACTCGTCAATCGGGTCTGCTCTGATTACCAGTGCAACTCGCATCTTAACACATATTGCGTCAAGACTATGCCGACGGTCGACTATGGAGAACAGACCTAGAGCTCACGTCTATCCGCACGTAACCGTCGAGCTCGGAAGTGTATAACAGTGCACTAAATTGGTTGCGGTGTGACTAAGCCAACGGTTTGAACATGATCTAGACCGCCAGCCTGTGAGAGCTGTCACGACTGGGTACCTTTATTTAACTCAGAGAACGAACAATGAAACTCATTCAAGGCCCGCAACATCCACGTTTTTTAGGCTGACGTGTGATGAGCGCAATTCGACATGGACGCTCACAGGTTCACCTATGTAAAAGGGGCCCGCGCCGGGGGCAAGTGCACTCAGACGTCCATATCTCGATCTAGGACGAAGTAACTACAGCGCCAGGCTACAATACAGGATACAGTGGCTACCGTCGAACTGACTGCATGGTATTTTCACGGGCGGAGAGCCTGTACTCGTCAGACAATTACCCGTCCCTCGGGGTGGAAGAGGACGGATTTAATTTTCCCGACTGTTGTTAGTGGGGTAAGACTGGACGTCTCCTCTCGTGAGCAGCCACTCAATTCGCTTTCTAACGTAGGATGTCCAACCCCTGCTCCACTCAATATGGAGGGCACTCAGGGCATGTGCTGCAGCAACTCCCGGCAGAACACTGGGGTCTGTCTGTCTTCACGGGCTTAGACGATTACAACGAATACTTGTGTTGCAAGCATTCTATGTATGGATGCGTACAAAAGCTCAATCCTGTGCGGACGTTTTGCCTCAAAAGCTCCGCCCTCTGCAGGCTCGATCGCTGTATGATCTTCCTTGTGCTTCGGCCATTGCACGCTAATAGCGGTCGCGTGGAACATCATATAGCCGCAGCCTCTGGCTAGTACGCGTGAATTCCGAGTCCCGGCACTCCACAGCGTTGTCTACGAATGTCGTGGCGTCTTACTTCGTCCTCTCGTATGCCTTCGACATGCCCGGATGTGCAGGCGATACGGCTAATAATAGTTCTGATATGCATGCATGTGCACCCATTACCGTAGCATTCGAACCAGGGGGGTCCGCGATTGAATTCGTATGGTCTCTAGGCTGCATACCGTGCCCGGCTGAATGACTTGTGCTATCTAATTATTTACTTTTTCACACTAACTCGATGGTTTCCATGGGCGATTCATACGTTTGCCGGCGCTGCGGTTGGTGTTGAGGCTGGATATTGCTATGACGTGTCCTATGAGGTTAGGCTGAAAGCCGCGATAAAAAGCACTTAAGCGTGTGACCTTCCGCAAAAGCGCGTTAAGTGATAGCCGGAGTCGTAGTCGCATGTCACATAGCGGTATAATGTTATTCACTTGTTAATTCTGAATCGAGTTCACAGATGGGATAGCCAATAGACTAAATAGGGTCGTACCGTTATACCTAAGTAGCTAAGGTTAAATTATGGCAGCTAATTTCTGAACCTCTAGTCCATTATTGCCGAGCTAGAATGTTAGCCATAACCTGAATTATCAGCAAACACAATACCCACGGAATCGACCAGTTACTTGACCTTCATTTAGCAGGTGGCGAGTGTGAGTGCCGAGGCATTTTTGAAAGTTCTGGATGCCAGCGTGCTGTGTTCGAGTATCCTCCTCAACTTGGAGCGATTGGTGGGGTGCCCAGCGAATCTCCGGGATCATTCACTCCTCGAATTGCCCGGGATATAGGCCGTGCAACGGTTTATAGGGAAGTACATTGCGGGGGTAACATAGCCCTGAAATCCGCACATAACACCAACAGGGGATGGGTCCGCTTTAGGGTCGTATTGATTATAAGTACAAGTCTGCCTTTGTAGTTTCGGACTGGTACGGTTTATAAACTGGGGAGGATTTTTATAAATACAGCCTAACATAGCCAGAGTAACAACCCTTCAATCTTGACCCTGACTTGCTTTCAGGGGGGCCCAACAGTTTGAGTCGTAGGGTCTATGGGCCCATATAGAGTCATACGACGGTAAGTACCTCCCATGAGTATTCGCTTCCACGGACCCTGGCCAGCATGACACAGCCTCCTGCGGTCCTATACCTCGTAGATCCGGGGCCCCGTGTAGAGGAGCCAAACACGCAATGGGTTTGGCTACTCAAAATTCCGTGGAGGTCCATTTCTGTGGTGCATCCGCAGCGCCACTTTGCCGTTAATTCTATGGCAGCCAAGTATTACCGTTAATAGGTACTTACGCAAGAGAGGGGCCATTCCGCTCGGGAAGAGGCCTTGACTCTTAGAGGCTGGCTAGTACCACAGCATACGGATATGTTCAGAGCCACCGTTTAGTGTTGGCCTTTCGTACCGGATAACAAGATAAGCGAGACCGGCGGCGTATTAAAAGGCCAGTCCTCGACAGTAGCCCTTCGCGAACTGGTAATTCGGTTCGATGAAGCACTATATTAGTCAAGGATGTCAGTGACACGAGCAACCCGAACACTGTCACTAGACTGTCCGATCGAGCTAACTAACCTAGATTTGTGCTAGAAGACCGCGGCCGCGTAGATTATGTTATAATGTGCCTCTTCGTCAACCTATCCTTGTAACCTCTATGGGTCACGGCCGGACTCGAGTATAGAACTCGGCTAGGATGCGTAGCCGTAGGCCTCTGCCCTGTGGTCCTTTGCTAAAGTACCACCGCTGGACCTAGGTTTTGATGTTAGATGAATTTCTCAGCCTAGACGTCTGGGCAGGCGCGCCGACGACCTTCGCAGGAAGCTCCCTCCGCGACTCCCGCGAAAGCAAACAAGTCGAAGACGCACCGCATGTCTAGTGCCCCGCGACTTTTGATATCGGGCGCCCAGCATTGGTAACTCCCTGTAAAGCTCTATCCCGCGTGAGTTCAAGACCGGGAACTGCGTCGTTCTATCATTTTTCGCATTACAGTTGTAGAATAAGATGTTAGGGTGTAACACACCTGATTGGACTCGATCTTAACTGAATTCTGACAGGTAAGGTTTCGGTGGGGTAGGCTACTCTATGCCAACAAAACGGCAACGCGTACTGATTCTGATCGTCTCGCAGGAGGGCGAGTAACATGCCCAGTTTAGTGAATATACAATGACAGGTTTTGCTCTTCCAACAATGAATCGAGCATGGCACAGGGCACACGGATCCGATGGGGCTTTAAACGCATCGTGATCTTGGTTGCATATCGCCTCTTCCACGTGTGGTCCCTTGACTCGTAGCCAATGCGTATTAACCCTCCTCCGTTTCTCGAAGCACTAGCAGACTCCTATTCAGACCCCGTGTAAGTATGGATACATTAAAAAACTGTAATGGTTTTAGTAGGATAGTCCATATTATGACTGCGCGAAACTAAAGGGTAGATCCGGGCAACTTACTATCTCACTGCTGGTAAATGAGGTCTTGACTCTACTAGCACAACCATGAGCTTTAATGCGAGATAGGACGAAGCTGATTCGTTAATCCAAGGAAGCCGTGAATATATGTTAGTACACATTGTTAGGGAACTTAACACGACTCAGTCATAAAGTCGAGGCAAAATAAAGCTTGGTAAGCACTTGTGTTTTTGTTTACTCCTCTGACTTGTGGTCGACTGAACCAACGTCATCGGGGAAGCGTGGCTGGGCACTTACGCAGAAGTTTCTCACGACGCTTCACCAGTCAGTGATGTCACTATAACCAGCTCGGATCACTAGGCGTTCACAATTGCTTCCCATTCTAAATTTACGCTGTCCTTCTGAAGAACTGGCAAGGGGTGAAGCGATTATCTGGCCTTAAGATGATTTCACAATTACAGCAGCAGGTTCGTGCTCTCACTGCGCCGTTGTATACTAAGCCTACGACCTGTAGTCTGCTACAAGACAACCGCCCAAGCCAACGACATCACCTCGGTCATTTCTGAAATCAGTGGTGAAGAAACAATTAAGCTAGGGGCGACTAGTTCTGGACTAGGGTGACGGTCGAGGGCCAAAGGAGCGCTATTACGAGACCTCACAGATGCAATACAGTGTTACCGGTGCTAGTGGACCTATTCCATACGTAATGTTGTATCGTTAAGTTTGCAAAGACCCACAGGAGTGGCCAGAATTAGCAGCGTTGAAAGATCGTCTTTTGCCGATTCCTTGGCGCGTTCTAACACTCAACTAGAGTACGACTACTTGGTCGCCTGAGATATACCCCAACTGTAGGTTCGATTAGATGGGTGAACCGCTGGCAATAAATAATCCCGCGCGGGATGTCAGTTAAGAGGGATCGGGCATCGGGGGCTTTCACTCTGTACAATACCTTGTATCAACCCAGTACTTGGCGGTATTATCTACAGTAGTACATGGCCACACAGGCAATTCACCATATATATAGCCTCCTGACTCACGATGCGGCTTGAACAAAAACTATCCATTGGTGACCGGGTGTAGATCATACAAGTTCCCACTTGTAATGCACAAATCGACTCTGTTAGTAACGTCAAGATACTTCCGTGCAAGATTGTTGCGTTTTACCGGCCGAGTGTGTAACTGCCGCCTGGATTTCGTAAAAAATATCCTTTTAGCGGCCAATCATGCTTCGATACGTATTATGGCGATGCGGAACTGTATCTGCCTTTAAGCCTCTCACTTACGCCTCACACCGAAGAAAATGCACTACCGCCTGTGGGTGCCGAATATGGAACCCAGTACAACCCTGAAGGATGCTTACCTATTCTAATTGTGTCCCAGAGTCGTATGTTGTAGATGATTAAAGACCGGCGGTCCCATAGTTATGCTTAGTATGGTAGCTGCTAAGGCGAGAGATTGTCGACCGTACACATGACCGATATAACGGTCAACTTTAGACCAACGTGCTCAGAAACACGTGAGCGAACTAATCTTCTCTCATTTCGTCCGCAAATGCCCAAATCAGCCATGGGGCCCATCGCGGCTCCATTTGTGCCGCTTCAGCCTTGTATCAAACTGAGGGCGCTCGAACTAACAAAAGAACGGTTTGGTGTTTGAATTACTCTTTTCCACATGCGGGTGTTATGTCTAAGGATCAAGTAATAGAGCCAAAAGCTGCTCGTAGGTCCGAAGTGATCATCGCGTTCAGAGGCTCGCATTCCTGTCTCGCTGTTCTCCCACGGTGTTGTCTCTATCGATAAGTATACATCCCGCATCAACCCAAGTGTAACCGAGTGTGAGGTGCATCGTGGGAATCTGCTCGCAGTCTCTCCGGACAATACGAAGTAGGTGAATAAGTATCTCTATACGGCTACGTGGCACGAACAGTACCTCTTCGGTCGCTACAATATGTTTCATTCTCCATAGTTACTATGATTGGGGAAATTGTAGCATTCTAGTATATGCGTTTCACACCCTTCGCCCCAACCAGCTTTAGCACCATCTGACCATTTTGCACCCCGGTACCTACAGGAATGAATGCATACCGGCTATATATCCGACAAGGGTATCAAATTCATGGATTTCTAGGAACGGTTATCTTCCGCGGAGCGAGCATGGAAACGTTCT
>NW_024705529.1:0-11287 GCF_018977255.1 Callorhinchus milii | reverse complement strand
TAAACCCGCACAGCACATGCTAGTTTCTGTAAACGATAAATACCAGCTCTAATTATTTTCAACATTCACTCATTTAATCTTCACGAATGTTCAGTTACACTGCAGACTAACCTGAAGCACTAGAGGACACCATGACGATGACCGTGGATTTCAATAACGCGGTAGCTTTATAAACTGAACGCTACTCGTGCCGAGCGTCATCTTTATCCCTATTCCCAGCGACAAAGCAGAATCCGTGCCTGGCAGTGCTGGCTCTGTCAAATGCGTCCCTGGGAACGCTGTTCAGCTGGTTGAACTGCAGTTCCAGAATAGTGAGCTGGGTCAGTTTGTCAAACACCCCAGTGGGAGAGACGCGATTTCCTCACTGCGCAGCAACCTCAGACACTCGGTCTCTGCTGTTTCGGAAGACTCTAGCAGAGTGAATGTTAAAAACGACTCCTAAGAGCATTGTTTACATTTTTTTCACACCATCAAGCTTGTGAGGGATTGGTGTTGTTCAAAAAAATATCAAATAATCCTTCGTCTATCCACTGCTCGATAAATTGACCATGTTTCACCACGCTGGTGGGGGGGGGTAGCGGGGAAAGTGGGACCCCACACCAATATTAAACAACTATGAGTGGACTAGTTTTATTGCTTTAGTTGAATAGACTAAGAACATGTTTCAATGAAATACTGTACACTGGCCTGGAAATGAACTGAATATATGCACAAACAACTCTAGACATTCGTCAAGAATATGAAAATAAATCTATTAAATGTTGTGGGCACGTAAATTTACGAGACGTGAAGAAGGGTAGCTTTGTTTGTGTGTTGAGTTTGTATTGTTATCCGTGCTTGTGTACCACTGCTTGCCAAGGCGGTATCAACAAGTAATTTGTATAGTTCCACAAGGCGTCGTCGAGTGGATTTAGGCTGTGACTTCATGAACATATTCAGACCCAATGAATACAGCACCTGACCTAGTGGTGAGTCTACAGGAGCTTTTCCTGGGTGATAACACTGCGTAACAATTTTTTGGTTCCTGGTTAGTAAGTGTTATCTCGTGATTGCTTATGCCTAAAAAGTATAGACTGGCTATTATTCCCCACAAATTTTTCTTTTGTGACCAGACAGTGATATTTTGAAATTTACATATTTTCAATGAAAAAACGAGCGAATTTGTCTTTTCGTTCACATAAAGTCAGAAAACAACAACATATCAATCAAAATTAACATGTATTTATACTAAAGTAA
This sequence comes from Callorhinchus milii, assembly GCF_018977255.1. Lineage (NCBI taxonomy): Eukaryota > Metazoa > Chordata > Chondrichthyes > Chimaeriformes > Callorhinchidae > Callorhinchus > Callorhinchus milii. The sequence goes on along the minus strand of NW_024705529.1, from coordinate 10,051 downwards.
CACAAAAATGACTGCAAAATGTTTAGAAGTGAGTAGTTTTTCGAGATGTACGATTATACTGTAAATTACTTTCACGTCCTTGATAGCGGCATTCAAAGTCCAGTATATCCTGGTGGAAGCGCTCGCCTGGCTCCTCTGAGTACGCTCCCATGTTCTCCTTGAAATTATTAAGATGAGCATCAAGGATATGGACTTTTATGGACATCCTACAGCCCATTATGCCGTAGATCTTCACCAGTCTCAACCAGCTCCACGTAGTTTTCGACCTTGTGATTGCCCAGGAAGCCCCGAACTACTGCGACAAAGCTGTTCCAAGCCACTTTCTCCTTACTAGTGAGCTTCTTTGGGAATGAATTGCACTCCAGGATCTTCTTTATCTGTGGTCCGACGAAGACACCGGCTTTTACCTTTGCCTCAGACAGCTTGGGGACAAAGTCTTGAAGGTACTTGAAGACTACCGAATCCTTATCTACAGCTCCGACAAATTGTTTCATAAGACCCAATTTGATGTGTAGTGGTGGCACCAGCACCTTCCGGGGGTCCACCAGTGGCTCCCACTTGGCATTGTTCCTCCCCACAGAGAACTCGGTCCGTTGTGGCCAGTCCCGCTTGTGGTAGTGCGCCTTGGCGTTCCTGCTGTCCCAAAGGCAAAGATAGCAGGGAAACTTGGTAAAACCGCCTTGGAGACTCATCAGGAATGCCACCGTTATGAAGTCTCCGATGACCTCCCAGCCGTACTCATCATACTTCAAGGCGTCCAGCAAGGTCTTGATGCTGTTGTAATCCTCTTTGAGGTGCACTGAGTGAGCCAGGGGAAGAGACGGGTACTTGTTACCATCATGGAGTAGCACGGCTTTGAGGCTCCTGAATGAGCTGTCAATGAAGAGGCGCCACTCATTCTAGTTACAGGCTATTCCGATTGCCTCAAACAGACTGGTCACATTGTGGCAGAAGCAGAGCCCATCTTGACGGGAGAAGAAGCTACAAAAAGGTTGGCGACGCTTCCTCTGATCTGCGACTTGCACACTTTCATCCAACAAGTTCCACTGCTTGAGCATAGACGTCAAAAGCTCGGCATTGGACTTGTTAGGACAAAGATCTCTGATCAAATCGTTGAGGTATTTTTGGTTGGGGTAGTATTGGTTTCTCTACACAGCTCCACCTCTGAAATTGTCATCTGGATCTACAACGTCTTCCTCGCTCTCTGCCTTGCTGCTCTCCTCTAAAGACAGCCGCTCTCTCTCCGGAGGAGTGGGTACAGGGAGCTCATGGTAGTGTGGAACAGGGGCAAATGGATTAAGGAAGGTCCGGATACGTGATAGCATGTTCATTCTTGCCATTTTGACGTTTGGAAGGGTGCACCATACAGAAGTAGCAGTTGTTTGAGTGGTAAGGGGGTTTCCGCCAAATTCTTGGGATAGCGATCTTCATGGCTCTCTTTTCTGCTCTGTACCATCCTACACAAATATATTTATTTCATTCATGCCTAATGTGTAAGAGATTATCATAACATTTTTCATATATGATATCTTTTTTCAATAACATTGATAAATGTAAAAAAAATACTTTCACAATTTTTACATTTTAACAAATTTTATAACCTAAAATTCAGAGCAACAATTGTGCATCTTACCTTCCAGAGTTTTTGTTGCATTGCTCGCAGGTGAAATTAGGTGCCCAGGGTTTGTCTTAATCCCCGACAGGCATTCCGAAATATGCCTTGTAGGCCTCGCACATCTTAGCAGATACTTCCACAGAGTACGTTTTCGCTCTTGTCTTTATAAATTTACCACAGACAAAGCAAAATGCGTCTGCCGGATGCTTGCAGCCTCTTGATGCCATCTCAGAAAAATGCAGATATGTATCCACTTAGGCAGCTGAAATTAAACTGAATTGGTGGGCGTAAGGCCCCTGGATTTATATTACTATTTAAATCACTGGAAAGTTCTAGAATATCCTAGAAGTTACTCCAAGTTGACTCAGCATTTAATTTATCTGGAACGTTCTGGAAAATAGGTAAATTTCTAAATATCACTGTCCTGGTCACAAAATAAATATTTGTGGGAATAATAGCCATTTTCTGTACTTTCGAGGCATAAGAAATTAGGAAACAACACTCACTCGCCAGGAACAAAAAAAAATGTTACACAGTGTAATCAACTGACGACTTTGCCTGCCGGGGTGCTTGCACGGGCGGTACTTGTTTGCAGTCAAGGTGTAAACCAGAGCTTTAACTCTTAGGGTTTTTATTTTAGAATCGTGTTTGATCAGCTTCCAGCAACAAACAGCACTATTGGAAGTGCAAGATTAATATCCTGGGGAAGAGATGACCATGAGAGGGAATTGCAAAGTCGAGCAATGCGAGGAAAGAAGCAGGACAAGACGTACGATGCATCCAGCACACTTCACCATCGTGGAAGTTTGCTGAATGGGTGACCAACACCTGGTCACGGTCAACTTAACAAGAAAAGTCAACGTTGATATCACGGAAGACTGGAAATTCCATAGCGCATCCCAAATTTAAGAATCGCATTGTTACCGATATGAAACCATTACCGTGCTTTGCACCTGACCTATCAATCAGAAGCAGAGACCGCATAGCTATAAGATGGTACAGGACCCATGTAGGGGAGGGTGGTACTTGGTTGACAGCTCTGCAGAGATCCACAGATCAGTTTCAAATCAGTACCAAGGACTACATTAGCTTAAGCAGGCACAGAACCCATGGAGGTGGAGGAATGTGATGAAGTTATTTATGTCGTTCAATTCCGACTCAAACTCGTTGACTAGTATTCAGCGACTACAATAATTAAAAGTGTGGAAGCTACAAACATGTACCTCTGAAATTCAAAAGCTCTTCCATCTCATGGATAAGCAGCACAACTGATGTAATATCCTATTTGAAGAGATGGTTTCTCTACAACACCCAGCTGTCACCTCCACCCCGTTGGCGTTTGACTGCCTGGTGGATCAGGGGTTGCTGCATTACAATTAGACTGATGATGAAATAATTCCTAATGCGCCAGATTAAACATCCCAGAAGCTAAGCAGCTTTAAGTCTGTATAGTGCTTAGATGGGTCACCACGGTGCGTGCCAGGTTGTTAGAGGCTGCTACGGGGGCCACATGGCGGGAAGCCGGGGCCAGTTCTGTAAAATCCATGTGTTGTAATGTTTCAATGCTCTCCGCCTTCACCAAACCATATTAAACAGAGTGATAAAGTATCGTCCAATCACCAGTATGACCCACGTGGCGATAGGCTGTCCTCATCCAGCAGTGGATAGAGAAAGGGCTGTACATGGCATGTCCAATGCGATTGCAACATTTGTCAGAATGGTAAATTCTTAGGCGTACTGCACGTGTTTCAGCACTGATGAGCACGACCGTGATCAGCTGTGCCTGTGAAAACGCTTTCTAGAAACGCTCCTCAAGCTGGTTGGTGTTCAAATACAGCTCCGCGAGATTTATCAGGCGGTCAAACACTCCCTCGGGTAGAGCCGTCAGCTGGTTGTATGCGAGATGCAGAACAGTCAGTTGCGTCAGACTGTCAAAAACCCCATCGGGGAAGTTTGTGAGTTCATCACTGAGCCCGAATCGCAGATCAGCAGCCTCCCCCTCGTGCTTTAGAGCAGCGTCGACAAGAAAGCGTCGCTCTTCACACGGCAGTGGAGTTCAACACGGGTCCCTATGTGTCGTGTATTAGCGGCTTCGTGTGTTTAACCAATATAAGTTTGTCATGTCCAGTGACTTTTATGTTCGAGTAAAGTCAATCAGTCTTCTTTATCACTGCATATTTCTATATTTCTGATACATACGTCATGGCGAGCAGAAGCAACGGATTGACATTTGTACTCGAGGGAAAATGTAACGCTGAGATTAAAGGGTAAAATATATTTCAAACGCACTCTAAATTGAAAGTATTCACCTGTACATGTTACCATTTTATCAGATCGCTATAAGTAAGATATTCTGCTGCGTTTTCAAGTTGCGTCCCTCTAACAATTATTTTATTTGATCATCACTTTTTGTACAGCATGTTGGTGTTTTGTTTACTATATGTGTGCATATATGAAAATGTTGCTTGAAAATGAATAATCTAATAACCTACAATGATGTGGTTTACATTGACATTCTTGAGGCTATTCATTGTATGAATTAAGTTGTAACAAGGTGTTATTTGCTCGATTATAGCAACACCGATAAGGAGAATCAAACAATGCAAATAAAACATTACAAACGAGAGCAGGTTGGAGTGCTTTTGTGAAGCTGAAGTTCACAATGAAACGTAAAATTCCAATGTGCCTACAACTAGACATGCTGATCCGCGTGAACCGACTCCGAGAGCAGATGGTGCAGACGCACGACTGAGAAGTGCGCAGAGAAGCACTGCGAGTTACATGCTCGTAATGAAATTGCGAGGCAGAGGAACACGTGGACCAGAGACCAAACTCTTGTAAACGACATCAAACTGATGATAAAAGTAAGCTGGCTTGGTCATGATATAGCGTAAGAGGGGGCTGTGGAATAATCCACGATGGTCAGTGCACATTGACCACGGTCGATAACTATAGCGGGAGTGGCAGCCAATGTAGGGAATGCGCCCGGAAGCACGTCCACCAGGGAGATGGAGTAATGACAGCAGCTCGTGTGCAGGCGCGAGGTGAATTCATCCATCGCATGGTCGTGACTACAGCTTGTAATAGATCGATCATGGTTATTAATGATTACATATAAACGCATTGACATGACAAGAATATGTTATATGAAGTAGGTGAGAGACTATTGAAATGTATATCTCTATGCTCATGGAGAACTCGTAAATACTTTAATAAATGATCCAATAGATTTACTAGTAAGTAAACTATAGACGCAAATACAGTGATCCGAATTCGCGGCGTATATACAGTTCGTTTCAAGGAAGCACTTTTAAAAGTAATTGGGGTAAAACATTTTGGCGGAAATCTTCAGGAAGAGGCAACTAACTCGTGTAAATGTTGGACCACACGCGACTCCGCTCGCGTGCAAGGGGAGGCCGTTGTGAGCCGCCTCTAAACCGTCGCCCGTCCCTCGCAGTGTTCGTGCTCATGGACAGAAGTGAACTGTGCGGGGAAAAGCCTCGCGTCTGTGCCTGCGGGAATCCCCACCACCACGCGAGAGCTGTATTTGCACGTCAATCAGATCACGAAGCTCGAGCCCGGGGTGTTTGACAGCCTGACGAAACTGGTGGAGACACGAGTACAATCACATGAACATCTTTCATATTTACACAAAATATGACGACGCATTGTTTTTGGACATCGTTTACGTGAATGTGTGGCTTTAAAAAGGACAATTCTGACCATCTAAATGCAGTTAATTTTACCTGACAGATGTTTATTATTGTAAACAAATATCGCTTAAAATAACTAGAAAGTGTTTTTCTTTGAGAACAGGAATGGCGTTTGGTTGAGTTAATACATCTCTGTGAAATCGAATCGGGGTGTGAGAGGCATCAATGCGTATGGATAACCCGCCCCGAAGGTGTTTGACAAACTGACCCAGCTCACTCATCTGGCTCTGGCCACCAACCACCTGAAGAGCGTTCCCAGGGGTGCGTTTAACAAACGGAGCCAACACTGCCAGGAACGGTCTCTGCTTTGTCGCTGCGCACCGGGATAGAGACGACTCTCGGCACGAGTAGCGTTCAGTTTGTCAAGCTACCGCGTTATACAGGTAGGAACAACCGTTCCACACTGCCCACCAGGGATTATTTTTTGTCTGTCTGTCGTGCATGGCCCCGCCCTATCAGAGGTCTCACATTGGCTCAGGGGCGCCGGCCAATAGGATCGGTGGGTTGGGTTTGGTAGAGGGGGGGGTTAGTGGTGTGGGGGGGCACCGCCGCGACTCGAGCCAATGAGGAGACGGGCGATGTTTAATTCACAAAATGGAACTGGGGGAGGGTGGCTCCATTCATAAAATGGAAGCCTTGAATAGAAAAAAGCGGATCTTTTGCCTCGTGTTTCTTTCAACATTCCCAGCCTTAAGGTGATTCAGTTGGGGGTGGTAGGGGTGGGGCTGGGTGGGGAGGGGCTGGGTGGGAGGGGGAGGTTGGGTGAAGAGGGGCTGGTGGGGAGGGCTGGGTGGGGAGGGTGGGGCTGGGCTAAGTGGGGAAGGTGGGGAGGGGATGGGTGGGGAGGGTGGGGAGGGGCTGGGTGGGCTGGGTGGGGCTGGGTGGGCCTGGGTCGGGAGGGGCTGGTCACGTGGTGCCCTTATAAAACTCAACGTTTAAGCTACACTACACTATACACGACACGATACACTACACTTATACAGGTAGGAACAACAGGTTCCACACTGCCCACCAGGGATAATTTGTCTGTCTGTCGTGCACGAATGCGCTGTCCAACCAAGTTCCTACCTGCCCACTCCGAAGGAACGCGTTTGACATTCACGGTCATCGTCATCATCATCGTCATGGTGTCCTCTTGTGCTACGAGTTAGTCTGCAGTGTCACTGAGCAGTGAGGTGAACGTCTGCTTTCGTGCATCAGTGAATATTACATTGAGAGATTTGAGTGAATAATTAGAAGTGACATGAGCGTTTATAGAAGCTCACGCGTGCTATGCGGGCTTGGTTCGTGCAGCAGCAACAATAAAATAACAAGACAACAAAATCACCACAACATCCAAACAACGCAACACAGCAAAAAAACAACGACATAACAAAACAACCACACAACACCACAGCACAGCAGAAGAAAGAGCAACCACGCAAAACAACAACTACCTAAACAGCACGAACAACTCAAAAGTTTACTCAAACATGACTTGGCCACACATCCCATTGTAGAAGCATCCGACTGAAGACAGAATCTGGGGACTCCCATGGAAAGGCGATTGCCGGAATTAATTCTACTGATCGAAACACCCCAGCGGGGAGAGCTGTGAGTTCATCACTGAGCACAAATCGCAGATCAGCAGCCTCCGCCTCTTGCTGTCGAGCAGCCTCTACACGAGAGCGTCGCTCTTCACACGGCAGTGGAGTTCAACACGGGTCCCTCGGTTGCGTTAGCGGCGTCGTGTTCACCTCACATCTCGGCACCTCGCTCCATGCCGTGCCCGCTGTCTGTGCGGTGCAGTACAAAGACCATCACGGTGATCAGAGCTCGCCTCGCATTCCCTCTGGAACATTTTTACTCGATCAGTAGTGTAGCGATTAGTGCGCTGCCCTACGAACCTGGCGAACCGGGTTCGATTCCCGATCATGGCCAACACCAGTGACGATTATCTTAATCGGTCCTGGGCCTCCCCTAGGTCGACTCAGCCTCAAATGAGTACCTGGTATGATGTGTAAATATCGTCGTTAGGGAGACAAAGGAGGCCGGGCTTTGTGTTTGCCACCCACCCCTCGTGTGTCGTGCCTGCCTTCATCGGTGCTCGCTAAGAGCACTTTCCGCAACAGTCTGTTAAGGTTATACGGGAATCTTTGTCTTTGTTGTTGTGTGGTTGTTATTTTTGTGTTTGTTGCCGCACTAACATAAACCCGCACAGCACATGCTAGTTTCTGTAAACGATAAATTCCAGCACTAATAAGTTTCAACATTCACTCGTTTAATCTTCACGAATGTTCACTTAAACTGCAGACTAACCTTTAGCACTAAAGGACACCATAACGACGGTGATGATAACGATGACTGTGGATTTCAATAACGCGGTAGCTTTATAAATTTAATGCTACTCGTGTCCGAGCGTCATCTCTATCCCTATTCCCAGCGACAAAGCAGAGACCGTGGCTGGCAGTGCTGGCTCAGCTTGTCAAATGCGCCCCTGGGAACGCCCTTCAGCTGGTTGTTGTACAGAGTCAGTTCAATGAGCTGGGTCAGTTTGTCAAACACCCCAGTGGGGAGAGACGCAAGTTCCTCCCTGCGAAGCAACTTCAGACACTTGCTCTCTGCTGTTTTGGAAGACTCTAGCAGAGTGAATGTTAAAACGACTCCAAAGAGCATTGTTTACTTCTAGATTTGAAGCTTTCGTGACGACGTTTCGGAGGCAACACAAGCTTCTGTCTTCAGGTGGAACCGTCACAGCACGATTGCTGTATCAAGTAAAGAGAAATTCCAAGAGACCCGACCTTGTATATATACTGGTTGAGGGGGGATGAGCCAGAGTAGGCCCCTGGACAGGAGTTTTTTTACAAGGTCGGGTCTCTTAGAATGTCTCTTTACTAGATACAGCAATCGTGCTGTGACGGTTCCACCTGAAGACGGAAGCTTGTGTTGCCTCCGAAACGTCGTTATTTTTTTATATATTTTTTATTTTACTTTTATTAGCATTGTTTACCTTTATTGCACAGCATCAAGCTTGTGAACAGATTAGTGTTGTTAAAAAATATCAAATAAATTTTTCAACGTCCCATGTCTATCCACTGCGCAATTAAGCGACCATATTTCACCACTCTGGTGGGGGGGAGAGTGGGACCCCACACCAATTATAATTATTGAACAACTAAGAGTGGACTACTTTTCTCGCATTAGTTGAATAGACTAAGAAAATTATTCAATGAAATACTGTACAGAGGGCTGGAAATGAAGTGAAAATCCACAAATAACGCGAGGCATTCGTCAAAAGCACTGCCTTAGAGGGAAAATAAATATATGAAACGTAGCGGGCACGTGCATATACGAGACATGAAGAAGGGCCATCGCCTGAAATGTCACCCATTATATATTTCCCGTTAGGGCAGCGTGTGTGTGTTGAGTTTGTTTTGTTATCTGTGCTTGTGGGCCACTGCTTCCCAAGGCGGGATCCACAAATAATTTGTAAAGTTACACGAGGCGTCGTCGAGTCGACTTGGGCTGTGACTACAGCAACACATTCAGACCGAATGAATGCAGCGCCTGACCGAGCTGGTGAGTCTACGGGAGCTTTTCCTCGGTGATAACAAATTTACGGAGTTGCCCGCAGGCGTAGGGAAGTTGCCGACACTGACTCACTTAGGTCTGGACCTAAACCAGTTGAAGAGCATTGCCTGGAGACTGGGTCGCTCTTCCCATTGTGTGCTGTTCACACGTGGCTTGAGCCGAACTCGGACAAAGCGCTCAGCGTGCTCAATGCCCCGGGTCACCATCGAGGAGTAACAGATTAAGGTGCAGCCCTGCCTGGCTCACGCCATTGATGTCAGAAGGGCCTCCACTGGAGGGAGCTCTAGAGAGCTCCTCTGAAGGTAACGATTCTTCTTGGACTCTTGGAGGTGGAGTACCCTCACTTTGCTCCACTAAACGCGACGCACCGATCGACTGTAGTGAACTTGTTTGTATCTCGAGGTGCACAGAAGCAGGAGGATAAAAATTAAAACGTCATCATCGTTTCATCAGCTGCGACAAGAGACCAGGCCGGCGACCAATGGTTTAAACATCCACTCTGTTAAGATATACTCCGCAGGAGCAGACTTTGGACTCAATCATCACTAATACCATGATCTACAATAAGCATAAACAGCTACACCCTTGTCATATTCATCATCATCATCCATAGTAAGGTTCATGGCTATTAATAATGATCAACGTACGTAATTGTAAAAAAAACATTAGTGTGTTCTTCAATCTGCTGTTGAAACACAGAATGTCGAAACCGGTGCAAAATGTTGATTGCAACGAATCAATGTTGCTGGAATTAAGCGCTCCAAGAAGGGCGTGTCGCCGCTGGATTAGGCAAAAACAACTTGAATTAGATAGGTTGAGTGAAAGACAAATTTGAAAGAGCTGCATTGTGTGCTCATATATTTTTTGTTACAAAGAAAAAAATTGATACATTTCAGACGATGGATCGACTTCATATAATAACAACTCCATCTCGAGTATGTGTGTGAGTCACGTGTGGCTATCGCAGCAGCAGTGCAGTGAGTGCAGGGCTGGCGCCTCGGCATCCCTGCGACGCATCAGGGCCAGTCCCAGGGTTACTGTGCAGCAAATGTATTGCAGCTTCGTGAGGCTGTCGAAGGCGCCCTTGGGAACGGTCGTCAGCTGGTGACATTGGTCGGGTGTCTCCTCGTCCATCGATCCACATTACAAACAG
>NW_024705528.1:0-36503 GCF_018977255.1 Callorhinchus milii | reverse complement strand
CGTCACACACCCACTCACGCAGACCTTCACACAGACACTCACATAAACACTCACGTAACCCTCAAACAGAATCTCACTCACAACGTCACACACACCCTCACACAAGCCCTCACACACATCCTCACACGCACCCTCACACAGACCCTGATACACACACTCTCACACAACACATATAACAACCCTTCACAGGTTCCCGCACACACAGACCGTGACACACACACCTTCACACACCCTCACACGCGCCCTCACACACACCCTCACACACAACCTCACACAGACACTGATATACACACACTCCCACACGCGATCACACACACCCGTCACAAAGACACTGCCACACATACCCACACTCATACCCTCGCACAGACCATCACACACACGCTCAAACACAGCCTCACATACACACTCATATAACCCCTCACACACACCCACACAGGCCCAGACATAAACAATTGCACACCTGCTCGCACTCATTCACACAGACCCTGACACACACCTCTCACACATTACCTCATACAACCTAACACACAATTTCAAACACACCATCACAAACCCCCTCACACACACACTCACACACATCCTCTCACAACACATCTCACATCCTCTCATATACACACTCACACCACATCACACACAAACACTTACAAATGCCTTCAGATACACCCTTCACACACAGCCTCACACACCGTCACTCAGAAACGCAGACACACACACACACCCTCACACACAACCGCTGTCACAAACCATCACACAAACACTCATTCTGACCTTCACATACACGATCACACACAAGCCCACACACCCCCTCACACAACATCACGCATCCCCTCACACACACCCTTTCATATCTTCTCACACACAAACAACCCGTTGACACATCCGTAAAGGCAGCCCCTCACACACTTTCTCAAACACAAAACCACACAGAAAACCTCATACACATCCATCATAAAACCTCACACACAACACCTCACGCGCTCCCACAAACATAGCATCACACACTCTCTAACGCAATCCCTCAAACTGACTCTCACACGCAAACTTTACACACACCCTCACACACACCCTCACGCAGACCCTCACACGCACCCCTCACACACACCCTCACACACCCCCTCAAATAATGCCTCACACACCCCTTCAAAAAGACCATCACACACCCCTCAAACACCGGATGACACAGACACTCACACACATAATTAAACAACCCCTCTCTTACAACTCCGCTCACAAACCATCATACAAACACTCACACAGAACATCACACAAACACTCGCACATCCACTCACACAATCACACGCATAGATCATCGCGCACAAACTCACACATAGCCTCACATAAAACCCTTTCACACACACCCTCACACACACTCGCATACACACCCTCACAAGCACCCTCACACACACTCAAATACTTACCCTCACACACATTAACACATCCCGTAACACACACACTCACATAACTCTCACAAATAAACATACACACACGGGGGCTCACACACATACCCACACACACACAGCCCTCACACACTCTCACACACACTCGCGCACACACACACTCACCCTCGCACACACCTTCACACACACCCATCATACACACAAACACACATACACATTCACAATCACTCACACACAATCACAAAACATCCTCACACACACACACACCAATTCCCAGCCCATCCCACCACCCCCCACCCCCCCCCACCCCCACACACACACACACACATCTGACCCTCTGAGCTGCATTGTGTCCCCAGGTGAGATGCGTTCACGCACATTCTGAGCTCCCAGATGTCCCTCACTCAACATTGTGTTGTGTCTCTCCCTCAGCTCCGGCCTCCCTGACTCTGGATCCTGAAACAGCCTATCCCAAACTTATCCTCTCTGAGGACCTGACCAGCGTAAGACACGGAAGTACACGGCAGCAGCTCCATGACTCCCCGAAAGGTTTGATCGCAGTGTCAGTGTCCTGGCGTCTGAGGGCTTCAATTCAGGGAGACATTACTGGGAGGTGCAGGTGGCCAACAAGACAGACTGGGATGTGGGAATCGCTCGAGATTCTGTCAACAGGAAAGGATTGATCACACTGTCACCAGAGAATGGATTTTGGGCTGTGTGGCTGAGAAACGGGGATGAATATAAAGCTTTACCTCATCTCCACCCGCCTATCCCTGAGAGAGAGACCGGGAAGCTGGGAGTTTACCTGGACTATGAGGGGGACAGGTAACATTTTACAACGCTGATAACATGTCTCATCTCCACACTTTCACGCAGATTTTCACTGAGAAACTTTATCCTTTCTTCAGTCCCTGTTTGAACGACGGCGGGCAAAAACTCTGAGCCTCTAAGGATCTGCCGGATGACAGGTAAATGAGGAGAAACCCTCAGCCATGACTGTGTTGGCGGTGATGGCCACGAGGCTGAACCTTTTATAATCTGTGTCCTTATACATTATAGCTTGTGGTTGTATTGCACCTTTCACACTGGGCCCACGGCACAATCCTTTCTCGGAATCGACTGTGAAGCGCCTGTTGTGTTTGTGAACGAATAAAGAGCTAATTTGCACAGAGAAAAGTCTAAAGTAAGTCACATGTGACACAATGAACATCAGGCTGGAGCTTTCAGCTCCTGATCTCGACAATAATAATCCACACATTGTACGCAGCTCCTCATGTTGGGTGATGGTTTGTGAGAGGGTCTGTGTGAGGATGTGTTTGAGGGGTTGCGTGATGGGTGAGAACATGGACATTATGGCCCTCACTTAAACCTGGATCACCCCAGGTGATACCTTCCCCCTCTCTGAGGTCACACAACCCGCTACACCCACCAACAATCCCCACGCCCCAACCGTCATGGTGGTGGGGTGGACCTCATCCCCAGGGTGTCACTTGCCCTGTCCCCCTACTCCACCGGCTCACTGCCCTCTCCCCAACACCTTATCCTCTGCCATCCCACCCACCTCTCTCTAAAATCATAATTTACTGAACCCAAAATCCTCACCCACCTTCATCACTGACATGTCACCCCTCCTCGCCTCCCTCTGCCTCTGCTCCGGCCCCCGTATCATCCTCGGCCACTTCAACCTCCACTTCACACCCTCCAGCCCCACCTCCTTAGACATTTCCTCTATCGTCTGTTCACTCAAATTTTCCCTCCACATCCACTTAGTTACCCACGCCCACGGCCATCCGCTCGCACTGGAGATGAACCGAGCCATCAGCTTCTCGCATGTCATCATCACTCCAAGGCCATCTAAACCTGGGAGCACAATCCAGCTCAGTGTGTCACAGTCTTTGTGAGGGTGTGTGTGAAGTGTTGTGTGTAGGTGAGATTGTGTGTGTAATGGTGTGCGTGTGTGCAGGCATGTGTGTCTGAGTGTGAGGGAGTTTTGTGTGTGTGAGGTTGCGTGTGTTTGAGAGGTGTGTGTGTGAGAGGCTGTGTGTAAAAATGTGTGTGAGGTGGTGTTTTAGGGGTAGTGTGAGGTTATGTTTGAGGGTGTATTTGAGTGTGTGTGAAGAGGTGTGTGAGGCTATGTGTGAGTGTTTGTGTGAGGGTGTGTGTGGACGAGGGTGTGTGTGGGTGTGTATGTGGGGGTGTGTGTGAGAGACTGTGCGATAGTGTGTTTGAGGGTGTATTTGAGTGTGTGTGAAGAGGTGTGTGACGCTATAAGTGAGTGTTTGTGTGAGGGTGTGTGTGGACGAGGGTGTGTGTGGGGGTGTGTGTGTGGGGGTGTGTGTGAGAGACTGTGCGATGGTGTGTTTGAGGGTGTGTATTTGAGTTTGTGCTTGTGTGCGCCTGAGGATGTGTGTGAGTGTGAATTGTGTTAGGGTGTGTGTGAGGTTGTGTTAGAGACTGTGTGTTGGTGTTTGTGTGTGTGAGGGTGTGTGGGTGTGAGAGTGTGTGTGAACCGGGGTTGGGCTGTGTGAGGATCCAGAGTGAGAAAGATTGCAGAGAGAGAGAGACAGCGGCATGCACTTAGCTCTGTGGCAGGTTGATGTGAATATAGTGGTTCCTGTTACTCAGAATCTTACCTGCACCGAGAAGAAGCATTTTTGTTACTGGGAACAAGAAGAAAAGAGAGATGGTCAGGTCTCTGATCACTAGGAGAAGCTTCTCCAGGTTTCACTGCTGACTGAGTGAGGACAAGGAAATCTGTGCTCTCACTGCAAACTGGCCACGTACATCAGGCTAATGATAATTGGCAGGGATTAGTCCATCCCCAGGACACCATCCCACACCATAACGGCTGAGGTGCTAATATTACATTAGGGAGAGTTTCTGTACAAATTGCAAAGAGATTTAGGAACAATCGGGCCAGGATAATGGACAGGGATCAAGGTGCTGTGAGTGACAGCGAGGGGACAAGTGGTTTCTGGTCTGACTAGGATGGAGGAAGTGAATGTAATGGAGAGGACGGCAGGTGAGAGGACAGAAAATTAGCAAACAGACACTGCAACATCATTAGAAATCACACAATCACCAAACCAGTTGTAGCAGTAAAGGTTAGGCCTGGAAAAACCATGAGATAACAGGGACTGAGCTGTCAATAGAGCAGAGAACAGATAGGTTAGACAGTAGATATACAGTGGAAGAATTGCCAAATGAACAGTTTAAATGGAGAGGATCAGGGAGTAACATACAGAATTGCTGACGGGGCAGGGAGGTAGGGACCCGGACAAAGCTGTGAGGATGGCTGAGTCTCTCTATAACTTTCACTCTGAGTCGCTTTCTACAGCTCTCTCGCTCTCCGCTCACATAACTGAACAAGTCACTCTGTCTATCCCATCTCTCTCGTTGCTTTTTCTCCATTAGTTTGTCTAATATTGTGTAAAACACGGTTTAAGGGCAATGTGGAGATGAGATGATGTGACAGATGTCACAGGGATTTATTTTTGCTTACCCAGTCTGTTCTGCAGAGCTGTTGAATAAAAAATAAAATTATTCAAGCAGAAAATGTTCACAAAACTGACAAACCCATTCTACTATTATTTTACGGTTATGAATAACCTATTGGTGTACAGCTTTAACCAACATTATAAACGACACATTAGAACTCAACTGTTCACTGTCATTCGAAAGTGGACATTCACATTCGCTTGTTTTGTGAATATATCTGTTTAGTATTCCAGCGTTTATATTATTTACAATTGGTTTCCAATAATAAAGAGTGAGATATGGGGACAATGATCAAGGCAGATGTACAATATATTCATGTGTGTTTACTATAGCTCAGTAATTAGAAATTGGCATTCGCAAGCGAGAGTCCTGGGCTGGATTCCTGGCAGGGCGAAACCTTGGACAAATTTCCTTACTCTACACGGCTCTGCTTGCCAACAGTAAGTTCGAATCTGGTTGTTAGTCGATGGGGAGATCACGCGCTGGGGGTAATAATTCTTTGAAAATATAAAAATAATAATAATTTGGTCACTTATTCAATAACTGTCGATGGGGATGTCACGGGGCGCAATTGGCTGCCACGTTCTGGCCACAACATATACAGATAATACACTTTACAGTATATTCTGTGAAATAATTTCACATCTCGAAGACGCGATGAGGCTTTGTATCAAAGGATTATTATTATTATTAATGTTATTATTATAATTATTATATGAGTGGAAAGGGTTGTTGCAAAAACTGACAATGCACAAACCCCCCCATGTTACTGCCGCTAACTAATTCTTCGTCTGTCTCCACAGACTATGAAAGGAATTAGAATGACTCTCTTATGAGCTCAACCTCTGACCCACAAATTCCCAGAAACTTTTACCATCGTCTGTCGCCAAGTTTACACAACTATCGTTTCTAGATGAAAACACAGAGTGTTGTGTGGCTTTTCATGGTAGCTGGTACTGATGGGAACTTACCTGTGATCTCTCGGTGCTGTTTTACACCGTACCCGACAAGAACACTCAGCACCAATATGGCAAGTCCCAGGAGCAGTGAGGAAACCACCAAACCCACTGGCACTTTGGGAAAGAACTGGTCTGTCAGGAAATATAAATAGACGTGTAAAGATCGATTCTAATATCCAACAGCAAGCGGCTCTGTTTACCCTGGTTTGACGTATGACACACAGCAGAAGCCTCTGACAGGATCACTTTTAATCTCCCCTCAATGGTAACAGCTCATCTCAGTATCACATCAAATTATTTCAAAGAAACCACTGAAGGGATTGAGAAATACACGACAATGTAATTTCAGAGTCACGCGCACAGTGTAAACCAACTAATATTCATCGTCTGAATGTACCTCAGGTTGACACTCAGGCCATAATTAACCTAATTAATCACTATCCTCAATAATTCACAATATCCTATTCATTTCATAAACCTCACATTTTCTCTAGCGTATTATAACATTGTTCGGACGCCAGAAATCGCTTCAGAGCAAGTACTCTTTAGTATTGTGTGGTCAAAAACACAGTAGCCAATTCTGCACAACAGCCTCTCACAAACAGACCAGGATTGGGTTTAAAAAAAAATATTAGTTATTGTTGGAGTGATTTTTAAACCTTCCCCGGCAGGAATCCGCCATTGACTAAAAAGCAGGAGGGAATTAAGACCTGTTTACTGGTTTAATTCACACACAGGTTGTTATTGCATCAGTTGGTGGTGTTTTTATTGATTTTCAGAGAACGTAACCAAAAGGCAGAATGAAGATTTTTTCCGTCTGAACTCGTTTTCTGTTTTATTAATGTGTAACACAAACCAAACACAAATCCTAGGCTATTACTGCTATCTCTCTCACACACTGATTTCTCAACCTGTCACTAATATCTCTCCCACACACACATCTCCGAATGTAACTAATATCTGACACACAGGATCTCTCAGACTACCACTGATATCTCTCACACACATATCTCTCAGACGATCTGTGATATCTTACACACAGACACACACACACACATCTATCACGCTAACACTAATAGCTCTCTCTCACACACATCACTCAGAACAATACTATGATCTCTCAGACACTTCTCTCAGGCTAACACTGATACCTCACGCACAATCACATCTATCAGACTTTCATTAATATCTCAGGCAAACAAAGTTATCTCAGACTGTCACTAATATCTATCACATACAGACATTTCTCAGACTATTACTGATAACTCACAGACACAAACATCTCCAAAGCTATCACTGTCAACCGACCGTCACACACCCACTCACGCAGACCTTCACACAGACACTCACATAAACACTCACGTAACCCTCAAACAGAATCTCACTCACAACGTCACACACACCCTCACACAAGCCCTCACACACATCCTCACACGCACCCTCACACAGACCCTGATACACACACTCTCACACAACACATATAACAACCCTTCACAGGTTCCCGCACACACAGACCGTGACACACACACCTTCACACACCCTCACACGCGCCCTCACACACACCCTCACACACAACCTCACACAGACACTGATATACACACACTCCCACACGCGATCACACACACCCGTCACAAAGACACTGCCACACATACCCACACTCATACCCTCGCACAGACCATCACACACACGCTCAAACACAGCCTCACATACACACTCATATAACCCCTCACACACACCCACACAGGCCCAGACATAAACAATTGCACACCTGCTCGCACTCATTCACACAGACCCTGACACACACCTCTCACACATTACCTCATACAACCTAACACACAATTTCAAACACACCATCACAAACCCCCTCACACACACACTCACACACATCCTCTCACAACACATCTCACATCCTCTCATATACACACTCACACCACATCACACACAAACACTTACAAATGCCTTCAGATACACCCTTCACACACAGCCTCACACACCGTCACTCAGAAACGCAGACACACACACACACCCTCACACACAACCGCTGTCACAAACCATCACACAAACACTCATTCTGACCTTCACATACACGATCACACACAAGCCCACACACCCCCTCACACAACATCACGCATCCCCTCACACACACCCTTTCATATCTTCTCACACACAAACAACCCGTTGACACATCCGTAAAGGCAGCCCCTCACACACTTTCTCAAACACAAAACCACACAGAAAACCTCATACACATCCATCATAAAACCTCACACACAACACCTCACGCGCTCCCACAAACATAGCATCACACACTCTCTAACGCAATCCCTCAAACTGACTCTCACACGCAAACTTTACACACACCCTCACACACACCCTCACGCAGACCCTCACACGCACCCCTCACACACACCCTCACACACCCCCTCAAATAATGCCTCACACACCCCTTCAAAAAGACCATCACACACCCCCTCAAACACCGGATGACACAGACACTCACACACATAATTAAACAACCCCTCTCTTACAACTCCGCTCACAAACCATCATACAAACACTCACACAGAACATCACACAAACACTCGCACATCCACTCACACAATCACACGCATAGATCATCGCGCACAAACTCACACATAGCCTCACATAAAACCCTTTCACACACACCCTCACACACACTCGCATACACACCCTCACAAGCACCCTCACACACACTCAAATACTTACCCTCACACACATTAACACATCCCGTAACACACACACTCACATAACTCTCACAAATAAACATACACACACGGGGGCTCACACACATACCCACACACACACAGCCCTCACACACTCTCACACACACTCGCGCACACACACACTCACCCTCGCACACACCTTCACACACACCCATCATACACACAAACACACATACACATTCACAATCACTCACACACAATCACAAAACATCCTCACACACACACACACCAATTCCCAGCCCATCCCACCACCCCCCACCCCCCCCCACCCCCACACACACACACACACATCTGACCCTCTGAGCTGCATTGTGTCCCCAGGTGTAGATGCGTTCACGCACATTCTGAGCTCCCAGATGTCCCCTCACTCAACATTGTGTTGTGTCTCTCCCTCAGCTCCGGCCTCCCTGACTCTGGATCCTGAAACAGCCTATCCCAAACTTATCCTCTCTGAGGACCTGACCAGCGTAAGACACGGAAGTACACGGCAGCAGCTCCATGACTCCCCGAAGAGGTTTGATCGCAGTGTCAGTGTCCTGGCGTCTGAGGGCTTCAATTCAGGGAGACATTACTGGGAGGTGCAGGTGGCCAACAAGACAGACTGGGATGTGGGAATCGCTCGAGATTCTGTCAACAGGAAAGGATTGATCACACTGTCACCAGAGAATGGATTTTGGGCTGTGTGGCTGAGAAACGGGGATGAATATAAAGCTTGTACCTCATCTCCCACCCGCCTATCCCTGAGAGAGAGACCGGGGAAGCTGGGAGTTTACCTGGACTATGAGGGGGGACAGGTAACATTTTACAACGCTGATAACATGTCTCATCTCCACACTTTCACGCAGATTTTCACTGAGAAACTTTATCCTTTCTTCAGTCCCTGTTTGAACGACGGCGGCAAAAACTCTGAGCCTCTAAGGATCTGCCGGATGACAGGTAAATGAGGAGGAAACCCTCAGCCATGACTTGTGTTTGGCGGTGATGGCCACGAGGCTGAACCTTTTATAATCTGTGTCCTTATACATTATAGCTTGTGGTTTGTATTGCACCTTTCACACTGGGCCCACGGCACAATCCTTTCTCGGAATCGACTGTGAAGCGCCTGTTGTGTTTGTGAACGAATAAAGAGCTAATTTGCACAGAGAAAAGTCTAAAGTAAGTCACATGTGACACAATGAACATCAGGCTGGAGCTTTCAGCTCCTGATCTCGACAATAATAATCCACACATTGTACGCAGCTCCTCATCACTTCTGCCAGACGTCTCAAAGCCCATCCCAGGCTTTCTAAATCTGCGTTAATCCCAACGATACTCATGGGGTTTATCATTGACTTTCTGGTTAAAAAATAACGCGCTCTCTTTGTACAACACGGGAAACGGTTTTAAAAGCTCCCACATCCGCGGTGTTTCAAGTGCAATAGTTTAATAAACCCCAATGTTTGCGTTAATCAAAATGAATTAAATACGGTTTTGCGTTAACTCTGGGTTTTGATTTTAATCCCACACGGGAAACGGTTGTAAATTCCCCCAGATCCTCGGGGTTTAAAGTGCATCAGTGCAAAATATTCCCAATTCTGCACTAATCCCAAGTATATAAATCGTTTTTTGCATTAACTGTCTCCCTCTCTCTCACACTCAATCTCACTTTCTGTCTCTCTCACTCACTCTCTCTCTATCAATCAGCCGCTGGAGGCTTTGCTACAAACAGGAGACAAATAGGGGCGGGGCTGGGTTTGGGGGCGGGTCCGGAACTGGGGGCGTGTCTGGGTTTGGGGGCGGGGCTGAGTTCGGGGGCGGGGGCGGGGCTGGGTTCGTTCACGGGGCCAGTGCTGGATTTTGATCTGTTGACCATATTTGGGTTTTAAAGCGAGGCCGTCACTGCCTTGAAAGGGAGAGGAGGTTTTTTGGGGTTAAAGCCCTTTTTGTAATAATAATAGTAATCCTTGTATTTGATCCAGTGTGTTATCACGTCTTCGGAACGTCTCGAAGCGCTTCACAGTATATACCGTAAACTGTCTCTGTAACATGTCCTGTAGCTCAGCGTTTAGAGCCCTCGCCTCGCAAGCCAGAGACAGGGGGTCAATCCCCAATTGGGGGCGAAACCTTGTGCAAGTTTCCTCTCTATGCACAGACACACCAAGACACACACACAGATTGAGACACGCGCACACAAAGACACACCCCTTTAAACATACCGTCAGAGACACTCATACACAGTGGCAAAGACACACAGACAAATATACACACAGAGACACACAGATACATACATACACATAGAGGCACACACACAGACACACAGAAACACACAGAATTACACAAACACACAACGCGGGACAGGCAGAGATCGCAATGTCCACCCTCGTGTCCATCACACAAGACTGGCTTGATTCCCACATTGGTTGCCAACCTCCAGATCAACTCGATGGAGACCCTTTTCACCTCCCCTCAAGGAGTAGAAGGGATTTTTCTTACGATACACGCGCTTTGTGGCGTCTGTAAGAAGTGAACAGCGCAAAATAGAATCACAAGAATATTACTGTTATTAATTTGCTGAGAATACTGTGGGCAGTTACGAAGTGCAGCACCGCCCTCTGGTGGCAGTAAAGCGGTGCTGCAGGGTTTTGGGCGGGGCGAGAAAAGGATTTCACTCTGTAACAATATTAATAATAAAAATAATATAATTCTTGCACTTGATCCAGTGCCTTATCACATCTTCTAGACATCTCAAAGCGCTTTACAGAATATGCTGTAAAGATATTGGACTGTATATATGTGGAGGAAAAGCGGCAGCCAATTGCGCACAGCAGCGACCCACAAATTGTCATGGATTGAGTGATCAAATCATTATTGTTTTTTTCTCGAGAGATTATTATCAGGCATATGTTCACACAATCGCTCCTAGTGTCTCTCCTGTATAAACACAGCCACTCCCAGTGTCTTTCCTGTATACACACAGGCTCTCCCACTGTCTCTCCTGTAGACACACAACCAATCCCAGTGTCTCTCCTGTATACACACAGCCACTCCTAGTTTCTCTCCTGTGTACACACAGCCAATCCTAGTGTATCTCCTGTATACACACAGCCATTCCCAGTGTCTCTCCTGTATACAACAGCCTCCCAGTTTCTCTCCTGTGTACACACAGGCTCTCCAGTGCCTCTCCTGTATACACACAGCCATTCCTGGTGTCTCTCCTGTATTCACACAGCCATCCCAGTGTCTCTCTTTTACACATAGTCTCTTCCAGTGTTTCCCTTTGTATCGCCCAACCGCTCCATGCTCTCCGTATACACAGCCTCTCCCAGCACCATATGTGTACAGAAACAGCTCTCCCAGTGTTTCTCTCGTACAAACAGCCTCTTCCAATATCTCCCACATACACCCAATCTCTCCCGTTGTGTCTCCTGTATACACACAGTAGCATTGATTCAGCCTTAGACAGTTTACCTGGAAAATCTTTCTTTTCCAATGGAAGAAATGACGGATTTGGAATCAAACAAACTTATATTGCCAATAATTTCATTCCTACTTGCGCAATACATTTATCCATAATTAGAATATGAATCATTATTAAAAAACTGCATTAAAAAACTAATAAAGAACTGCAGACAGTGTTTGTTATTCAAAGCGAGGCCGTCCTCCTCGTAAAGGGGAGAGGAGTTTGTTAGGGCCATTTAAAACCATTTTTGTGATAATAATAATTATCCTTGTCTTTGACCCAGCTCCTTATCATGATTTGAGACATCTCAACGCGCTTCACAGGATAGTGTAGTGAATGAGTTTTTTGCAGTATTCAATGCAAAATGTCTTTGTATCTCAGGGGGTTAGACACACAGACACACAGAGAGAGACACGCACGCGCGCACACACACACCCACACAGACAGAGACACACGCACGCACAGACACATCCAGAAACATACACACACCCACACACACAAACACAAATAGATGAACAGCTCGGGACAGGCAGCGATCACAGTATCCACCCGAGTGACCATCACACAGGACGGGCTCCATTCCCACATTCGTTGCCAATCTCCAGATCAGCTCCAGGGAGACGCTGGTCACCTCCCCTCAAGGAGAAGAAGGGATTTGACTGAACAAGCGCTTTGCGGCGTCTGCAAAACGTGAACACCGCAACAACAAATGCCAGGATTATTATAACTATTATTGTTATTATTATTACGGAGAACATTGTGGGAAGTTAATCAGTGCAGCCCCACCCTCTGATGGCAGCAAAGTTGCACTGTATATTTTTAAATTTTAATTTGAACCCAGAGTAAATTTAAGCAAATGATTGTTTTCCTCAAATGCACAACAGCCAACGGGAGAGATGGAGAACAACAACAACAACAACAACAAGATTCCATTTATAAAGCGCCTTTCACGTCAGGAGGTCGTTCCAAGGCGCTGCACAGTTGGGTCATGACCCAAGCAGGGGGGAAATGGTCAGGGTGAGGGGAGGGAGCGAGGATGGGGGAAATGGTCAGGGGAGGGGAGGGAGCGAGGAGGGGGAAGAGAGTCGAGAGGGGAGTTGAAGGCACGGTCAAAGAGAAAGGTTTTGAGACCGGCCTTGAAGAAGAAGGGGAGAAAGCAAGGCGAAGGCACTGGGAGGTGGAGTTCCAGAGCCTGGGGGCTGAGAGGCTGAAGGCCCGACCACCGATGGTAGGCCGGTTTGGGCGGGGGACGTGGAGCAGACCAGATCCAGAGGAACGGATGGTACGGGGGGGTAGGGAGGGGGATAGTAGGTTGGAGAGGTAGGAGGGAGCGATGCCGGGAATGGCCTTGTAGGTGAGGATGAGGATCTTGAAATCAATCCTCTGGGGGATGGGGAGCCAGTGGAGGCGAGCGAGGGTGGGAGTGATGTGGTCGCGGTGTCTGGTGCGGGACAGTACACGAGCTGCAGAGTTCTGAATGACCTGCAGTGTGGAGGGAGGGCCGGGAAGGCCGGCGAGGAGAGAGTTCCCATAGTCCGGCCTTGAGGTGATAAAGGCGTGGACCAGAGTTTCAGCAGCGTGAGGGGTGAGGTAATGCCGTAGTCTGGCGATGTTCCGGAGGTGATGGAAGGCGGTGCCAGTTGTGGGGCGGATGTGAGGGAGAAAGGACAGCTCAGGGTCGAGGGGAACCCCGAGGTTCCTGATGGCTTTGAGAGGTGGAGAGTGCGGAGCTGATGGTGTCAGCGCATGAGGTGCGGAGGCGCTGACGTGAGCCAATCAGGAGGGCCTCGGTTTTTCGCACGTTGAGCTGAAGAAAGTTGTCTCTCGTCCAGGACTCGATGTCGGACAGACAGCTGTCAGGACATCGGGGGTCGTGGAGTTGAGAGTAGAGGAGGAAAGGTAGAGTTGGGTGTCATCCGCATACATGTGTGAGTGAACCCCATGTCTGCGGATGATGTCACCACAGGGGGAGCGTATAGAGGGTGAAGAGGAGGGGACCGAGGACAGAGCCCTGAGGGACACCACATGAGACAGTGCGAGGGGGGGGGAGGAGAAGCCATTTGTCGAGACAAAGTGAATATCAGTCAGTTATGCAGAGACCAGGACAATTTTACAGAGAATACGCCTGTTATACAGAGACCAGGCCTATCGTGCACAGACCACAGCTTGTATGCAGAGAGCTGTGTTGTTGTACAGACATCAAGACAGTTATAGTATCCAAAGGTTTTGTATAGAGACAGACCTCTTATAAAGTCTCCATGCCAGTTAAAAAGAGTCCAATCTGCTATGAAGAGACCAGGCACGTTATGCAGAGATCCAGCTAGTTACGCAGACACTTGGCCTGTTATCCAGAGATCAGGCTTTAACAAAGAGATAAGGTCAGTTATATGGAGACCAGCCCAGTTACACAGAGACCACGCTTACTATAACTTCAAGGAAACTCCACGGTCTTGTTCCAACGTACTTCTCCGACTTCAGCGCTTTTCACGTCGGGAGGACGTCCCAAAGCGCTTCACAGAACACACTGTAAAGTGAATTGACTGTATATTTGTGGGCAAACCACAACCGCAAATAAGACTGTCTGCTGTATCCGCTCGGCTGACACCGGCCTGCTTCAGATCCCACGCAATTCCCACCCCACCTTTGGAGGTTGGACATTCAGCATCTCTGTCTCCGAACTCTGGAGCTCTTCCCGCATTCCCTCTGCCTCACCGCCTTCAAGTGCCATTTGAAGGTCTTTGTCGTCGACCGTGCCTTCAATTTCAAAAGCCATCATTGCCTTAAACGGCCCTTCCTCCGCCACCTCCTTCAACCCAACTGACCCGGCCACACCAATCGCTCAAAAAAGGCAGGTCGCTTGATATCACCCCCACCCAACCCAATATCCGCCTCACCGTGCGAGATTTCCACCATTGTACATGTCGTGCACCAGAAAACCATCTCACAGACAAGAGATCTTTCAAACAACCTCAAATTAACCCATTTGATGGCGCTTTTTGTCATACTCCCACCCGTCCCCGCCCCACTCAACATGCACACCACCCCTCCACATATTCCAACGCCTTCCTTGCTCGGGTGTCCTTGTCATTGTACAACGTTTTCTCATCTTCTCTTGGAATCAAAGTCACAATAAACGGATTTCACAAGAAGAGACTAAAGGAGAGGGTCTGGCAGCTCAGTGACTGGGATCCGCCTACAAACTTACATCGAAACCGAAACCAGTTTCAATCAGGAAGTGCTGAGGATCAAAATGGCTTCTAGACTCCCGGCTGAGATCTGGACCGAGGAGATCATTTGCCCGGTTTGTCTGGATTTCTTCACTGACCCTGTCAGCCTGGGTTGTGGCCACAACTTCTGTCGCTCCTGTGTCACCCGGAGCTGTGAAAAGCAGGAGATCAACTGCTGTGCTGTTTGTCAGGAGACATTTCCAGAAAAGAACCTCAGAGCCAGTTGGGCCTTGGCGAGTCTAGCAGAGAAAGCACGAAAATTGAGCCTGAACCCGACCCAGACGGAAAATAAACTTCACTGTGAGAAACACCGGGAGAAACTGAAGCTGTTCTGTGAATCTGACAAGAAATTGCTGTGTGTAGTTTGCAGTCATGGGCAGGAACACAGAGGCCACAGCTTCCTACCCATTGAAGAAGCTGTTGAAACCTATAAGGTAAGAATACTCCTCAAGAAGGATTGTATCTGATCCACCTGATATTTTCCCCTTCAAGCAGGTTAATTCTGTATTTTTATTCCAGGATAAACTGATATCCTCCTTAGCTTCTCTCACACAGAGGAAGGAAACTGGTTTACAAGCCGAAGCCAAACAGAAAGAAAAGATTTCACAACTGAAGGTGAGATTTCACAAAGATGTCTCAGTGCCTCAAATTACTGTGTGTACACGTTGTGATGTCTCAGTGTCTCCAGTTACTGTGTGTACACAGTGTAACGTCTCAGCGTCTCTGGTTAGTGTGTGTACACGATGTAATGTCTCAGTGACTCTGGTTACTGTGTGTACACGGTGTGATGTCGCAGTGTCTCTGATTACTGTGTGTACACGGTGTGATGTCTCAGCGTCTCTGGTTACTGTGTGTGTACCCATGTGATGTCTCGGTGTCTCTGGTCAATGTGTGTACACGGTGTGATGTCTCAGTGTCTCTGGTTACTGTGTGTAATGTTTGGATGTCTGACATTGCAGGAACAGGTGAACAGTCTGCAGACCCACGTCACGGGTGAGTTTGCTAAAATGCACCAGAGTCTGACGGACAGAGAGCAGCGAGTGATGCGAGATCTCAGACAACGAGAGGATGAGATATTAAAGCGAATGGAGACAAATCTGCGAGAGATTCAATGCAAATTAGATTCTGTTGAACAACAACTCTCCGAGTTAGAGACACAGATGGGAAAAGACGATCTCACCTTCCTGCAGGTAAAGAGATGACAATATAATGTCGCTCAGTAACAGTTACACAAAATTCTGGAGCAAACAATCTAATTGTGATCGATAAAGAGATCAGAGATTGAATTTTGGCTTGAGAGACGCAGTCCACATGTAACTTTTTGTTGTCGGTGGTGACTCAGTGTGAGCTGACATCTATCTGTGTTTGATTTCATTAGGAGGAAGCTGCTGGCAACAGAAGGTATGAAATGGTCTTGACCAAACATTCCAGAATTGAAACCACAAACCAACCAGAAGGTGCAGTTTCACATTATATTGTGATCGTGTCTTATTTCAGGGTCAGTGACGAGGTATTTGATCTGTCAGTGTGTGAGGATGAGCTCCCTGTGGCCAAGTACAAATGGCCTTTGCAAAACACAGTATGGAGACAGATTATAGAAAACATCAGCCCAGGTACATGGCTCCCATTCTCACCCTGAATCCGTGTCAATAGACTTGTATTCACCTGGTTCCCAACACATACCCTCCACACACTCCCTCACACATACACATACCGACTCCTCGCTCACATATGCACATAATCGCAACACCCTCACAGACACCTGCACACCTCACACACACATACGCTTTGCACACACACATCACACACACACACAACTCTCACACACAACTCTCTCTCACACCTCACACACATCTGAAACATACAACCCTCACAACACTCCTCAAACAAACCCCTCACACACAACATCTCACACCCCCTCATTCACATACCATGTATGTGGAGTCCTGTAAGTCAGTGTTTAGAGCACTCGCCTTGCAAGCGAGACACATGGGTTCAATCTCAGGCAGGGTGAATCCTTGGGCAAGTTTCCTTACTCCACACGCCTGATAATGATCCCTCCAATAAACAAAAAACAATATTAAATCGGTCATTTTAAATCCACAGCTGTTTGAGGGGACGCTGCGGTACGCAACTCGCTGCCGCGTTTCGCCCACAAATGTTCGGTCAGTTCACTTCACATTATATTCTGTGAAGCGCTTAGAGACGTCGAAAAACACTGAAAAGCACCATATGAAATGCAAGGATTATTATTATTATTATCAATATTATTACCCTGTCATACACACACACCCCCACACACACACTCACACCTCTCACAAACCTTCCCCCCTCACACAGACACTCGTACAGACCCTCAAATGCACGCTCACACAAACACTCACCTATCCCCTCACACAAAAACCCTTACAAAACGCTCACACACAGGCACCTCCCGCTCACCCACCAACACTCACACACACCCTCACACCCAACAACTCACACGCATCGTCAAACACACCCTCACACACATCAGCACACTACACCTCTCACAACCACTCACACAAACCCTTACACACACCACTCACATGCACCCTCACAAACCTCACACACACCCCTCACACACACCCATCACACACAAAACGTCACATACCAACTCACAAACATCCTCGCACACAACCTCACGCAAATCACTCAAACACACAGACACACGCACCGCTCACACACATCCTCACACGTACCCTCACGCAAACCACGCAAACATACAGACACACTAACCGCTCACACACATCCTCACACGTACCCTCACACATTCTCACATAACCCCTCTCTCATTCCCTCAAACACATACACAATCCTCTCAAACACACCCCACACACACACTCACACACACCCTCACACAAACCTTCACACATCCACTATCACAGCCCCTCACACACAACTTGACACATACATTCACTCTCACACACCCTCAGAGGTGAGTACCCCTCACACGCACCCTCACACACACCCTCTCGCACACTCACAGGCAGCTCTCACACAAACGTGTCACATACATACTGACACACATACCCACACACACCCTCACACGCACGCCTCAAACACACACTCACTGACACATCTCACACGCATCCTCACACACAGCTTGACACACACCCTCATACAATTCCTCTCACACCACCTCAAACACACACGCGCACATACCACCTGAGGAACCTCCTCACACACACCATTACAAAAACCCTCCAACACGCCTTCACATAACCATTCACACACACCCCCTCACAAACATCCCCACACAGACCCTTACAAACCACTCTCACACGCCCCCACACACAACCTCACAAACCCTCAAACAGACCCTCACACAAACCCCTCACACCCACCCCTCACAGACCCCCAAAACCCCCCTTCGCGCACACATTCACATACAATCACATACACTCTCACACACACACCCCTCACACATCCACACACAAACACTCACATACATCCTCACATATCCTTCACACACCCCTTCACACAGAGCATCACACATTCTCTCACACATACACTCACACACTCCCACACACACAATTCTCACACACACATTCACACACACCCGATCACACATAGCCTCACAAACAACCTCACACATCCTCACACACACCGTCGCACACACTCACAACCTCAAGCACACACCCTCACAAACACCCTCAAACACCCTGCTGACAGGCACACCCTTACACATCCACCCACACACACCCTCACAATTATTCGCACACACATCCACTCACGCACACCCTCACGCAGAAACTCACACATTCCCTCACACAGCCTCTCACACACACCTTCATAAAACCGCTCACACACCATCCCCAACACACACCCTCACACAAACCCTCACACGCACACTCACACATACCGTCACACCGACTGTGACCCTCTGAGCTGGATGGTGTCCCCAGCTTCAGAAGTGTTCACGCACAGTCTGAGCGCTCAGACGTCCCCTCACTCCACTTTGTGCTGTTCCTCTCTCTCAGCTCCGGCCGCTCTGACTCTGGATCCTGACACAGCTAATCGCCGACTCATCCTGTCTGAGGACCTGACCAGCGTGAGACTCGGAGACACACGGCAGCAGCTCCCTGACTCCCCGAAGAGGTTTAGTAAATATCTCATAGTCCTGGGGTCTGAGGGCTTCACATCAGGGAGACATTACTGGGAGGTGCAGGTGGCCAACAAGACACAGTGGGCAGTGGGATTGGCCCGAGAGTCTGTCAACAGGAAAGGAAAGATCACAGTGTCACCAGAGAATGGATTCTGGGCTGTGATACTGAGAAACGGGGATGTATATAAAGCTCTGACCTCACCTGCCACCCGCCTGCCCCTGAGAGAGAGACCCGGGAAGCTGGGAGTGTTCCTGGACTATGAGGGGGGAGAGGTGACATTTTACAACGCTGATAACATGTCGCATCTCCACACTTTCACCCAGACTTTCACTGAGAAACTTTATCCGTACTTCAGTCCCTGTAATAGCGACGGCGGCAAAAACTCTGAGCCTCTGAGTATCTGTCGGGTGACCGATTAATGAGGCGGAAATCCTCAGCCACGAGCTGTGTTTGGCTGTGATGGCCACGAGGCTGAACCTTTTATAATCTGTGTCCTTATACAATAAAGCTTGTGGTTTATATGACACCTTTCACACTGGGACCGCGGCTCAATCCTTTCTCGGAATCGGCTGTGAAGCGACGGTTGTGTTTGTGAGCGAATATAGAGCTAATTTGCACAGAGAAAAGTCTAAAGTAAATCATCTGTGACACAACGACCATCAGGCTGGAGTTTTCAGCTCCTGATCTCGACAATAATAATCCCCATATTGCACACAGCTCCTCATCAATTCTGCCAGATGTCTCAAAGCCTATCCCAGGCTTTCTAAATCTGCATTAATCCCAATGATACCCATGGGATTTATCATTGACTTTCTGTTTAAATAATAAAGCGCTCTCTGTGTGCAACACTGGAAACGTTTTTAAAGCCCCCATATACGTGGTGTTCCAAGTGCAATAGTTTAACAAACCCCAATGTTTGCATTAATCACACGGATATAAATACGGTTTTGCATTAACTTTGGGTTTTGATTTTAATCCCACAGCCGGGGATTAACACGGGAAACGGGTGTAAATTCCCCCAGATCCTCGGGGTTTAAAGTGCATCAGTGCAAAATATTCCCAATTCTGCACTAATCCCAAGTATATAAATCGTTTTTTGCATTAACTGTCTCCCTCTCTCTCACACTCAATCTCACTTTCTGTCTCTCTCACTCACTCTCTCTCTATCAATCAGCCGCTGGAGGCTTTGCTACAAACAGGAGACAAATAGGGGCGGAGCTGGGTTTGGGGGCGGGGCCGGAGCTGGGGGCGTGTCTGGGTTTGGGGCGGGGCTGAGTTCGGGGGCGGGGCCGGGGCTGGGTTCGTTCACGGGGCCAGTGCTGGATTTTGATCTGTTGATCATATTTGGGTTTTAAAGCGAGGCCGTCACTGCCTTGAAAGGGAGAGGAGGTTTTTTGGGGTTAAAGCCCTTTTTGTAATAATAATAGTAATCCTTGTATTTGATCCAGAGTGTTATCACGCCTTCGGAACGTCTCGAAGCGCTTCACAGTATATACCGTAAACTGTCTCTGTAACATGTCCTGTAGCTCAGCGTTTAGAGCCCTCGCCTCGCAAGCCAGAGACAGGGGGTCAATCCCCAATAGGGGGCGAAACCTTGTGCAAGTTTCTTCTCTATGCACAGACACACCAAGACACACACACAGATTGAGACACGCGCACACAAAGACACACCCCTTTAAACATGCCGTCAGAGACACTCATACACAGTGGCAAAGACACACAGACAAATATACACACAGAGACACACAGATACATACATACACATAGAGGCACACACACAGACACACAGAAACACACAGAATTACACAAACACACAACGCGGGACAGGCAGAGATCGCAATGTCCACCCTCGTGTCCATCACACAAGACTGGCTTGATTCCCACATTGGTTGCCAACCTCCAGATCAACTCGATGGAGACCCTTCTCACCTCCCCTCAAGGAGTAGAAGGGATTTTTCTTACGATACACGCGCTTTGTGGCGTCTGTAAGAAGTGAACAGCGCAAAATAGAATCACAAGAATATTACTGTTATTAATTTGCTGAGAATACTGTGGGCAGTTACGAAGTGCAGCACCGCCCTCTGGTGGCAGTAAAGCGGTGCTGCAGGGTTTTGGGCGGGGCGAGAAAAGGATTTCACTCTGTAACAATATTAATAACAAAAATAATATAATTCTTGCACTTGATCCAGTGCCTTATCACATCTTCTAGACATCTCAAAGCGCTTTACAGAATATGCTGTAAAGATATTAGACTGTATATATGTGGATGAAACGCGGCAGCCAATTGCGCACAGCAGCGACCCACAAACTGTCATGGATTGAGTGATCAAATCATTATTGTTTTTTTTCTCGAGAGATTATTATCAGGCATATGTTCACACAATCGCTCCCAGTGTCTCTCCTGTATAAACACAGCCACTCCCAGTGTCTTTCCTGTACACACACAGGCTCTCCCACTGTCTCTCCTGTAGACACACAACCAATCCCAGTGTCTCTCCTGTATACACACAGCCACTCCTAATGTCTCTCCTGTAGACACACAACCAATCCCAGTGTCTCTCCTGCAAACACACAGCCACTCCTAATGTCTCTCCTGTATGCACACAGGCTCTCCCAGTTTCTCTCCTGCATACACACAGCCATTCCTGGTGTCTCTCCTGTATACACACAGCCATTCCCAGTGTCTCTCCTGTATACACACAGCCACTCCCAGTTTCTCTCCTGTGTACACACAGGCTCTCCAAGTGCCTCTCCTGTATACACACAGCCATTCCTGGTGTCTCTCCTGTATTCACACAGCCACTCCCAGTGTCTCTCTTTTACACATAGTCTCTTCCAGTGTTTCCCTTTGTATGGCCCAACCGCTCCAATTGGCTCTCCCGTATATACACAGCCTCTCCCAGCACCATATGTGTACAGAAACAGCTCTCCCTGTGTTTCTCTCGTACAAACAGCCTCTTCCAATAACTCCCACATACACACAATCTCTCCCGTTGTGTCTCCTGTATACACACAGTAGAAAAATGTAAATAATTTTGATATAATATATTATATAAAAATAAGAATATAAATGCAATATATAAAAACAATTGTGTTCTACTGCCAGTCTCACAAGCTTGAAGGAAAGCGAAATCATTCGGCAAAATCTTTTGTAAACCTCATCAACCGTAAGTTGTAATTAACACATTGATTCAGCCTTAGACAGGTATTACCTGGAAAATCTTTCTTTTCCAATGGAAGAATTGACGGATTCACACAACATCTCACACCCCCTCATTCACATACCATGTATGTGGAGTCCTGTAAGTCAGTGTTTAGAGCACTCGCCTTGCAAGCGAGACACATGGGTTCAATCTCAGGCAGGGTGAATCCTTGGGCAAGTTTCCTTACTCCACACGCCTGATAATGATCCCTCCAATAAACAAAAAACAATATTAAATCGGTCATTTTAAATCCACAGCTGTTTGAGGGGACGCTGCGGTACGCAACTCGCTGCCGCGTTTCGCCCACAAATGTTCGGTCAGTTCACTTCACATTATATTCTGTGAAGCGCTTAGAGACGTCGAAAAACACTGAAAAGCACCATATGAAATGCAAGGATTATTATTATTATTATCAATATTATTACCCTGTCATACACACACCCCCACACACACACTCACACCTCTCACAAACCTTCCCCCCTCACACAGACACTCGTACAGACCCTCAAATGCACGCTCACACAAACACTCACCTATCCCCTCACACAAAAACCCTTACAAAACGCTCACACACAGGCCTCCCGCTCACCCACCAACACTCACACACACCCTCACACCCAACAACTCACACGCATCGTCAAACACACCCTCACACACATCAGCACACTACACCTCTCACAACCACTCACACAAACCCTTACACACACCACTCACATGCACCCTCACAATCCTCACACACACCCCTCACACACACCCATCACACACAAACGTCACATACTCCATCACACACATCCTCACACACACCCTCACGCACACCACTCAAACATACCCATACACGCACCCCTCACACGCATCCTCAAACGTACCATCACACATTCTCACATAACCCCTCTCTCATTCCCTCAAACACATACACAATCCTCTCAAACACACCCCACACACACACTCACACACACCCTCACACAAACCTTCACACATCCACTATCACAGCCCCTCACACACAACTTGACACATACATTCACTCTCACACACCCTCAGAGGTGAGTACCCCTCACACGCACCCTCACACACACCCTCTCGCACACTCACAGGCAGCTCTCACACAAACGTGTCACATACATACTGACACACATACCCACACACACCCTCACACGCACGCCTCAAACACACACTCACTGACACATCTCACACGCATCCTCACACACAGCTTGACACACACCCTCATACAATTCCTCTCACACCACCTCAAACACACACGCGCACATACCACCTGAGGAACCTCCTCACACACACCATTACAAAAACCCTCCAACACGCCTTCACATAACCATTCACACACCCCCTCACAAACATCCCCACACAGACCCTTACAAACCACTCTCACACGCCCCACACACAACCTCACAAACCCTCAAACAGACCCTCACACAAACCCCTCACACCCACCCCTCACAGACCCCCAAAACCCCCCTTCGCGCACACATTCACATACAATCACATACACTCTCACACACACACCCCTCACACATCCACACACAAACACTCACATACATCCTCACATATCCTTCACACACCCCTTCACACAGAGCATCACACATTCTCTCACACATACACTCACACACTCCCACACACACAATTCTCACACACACATTCACACACACCCGATCACACATAGCCTCACAAACAACCTCACACATCCTCACACACACCGTCGCACACACTCACAACCTCAAGCACACACCCTCACAAACACCCTCAAACACCCTGCTGACAGGCACACCCTTACACATCCACCCACACACACCCTCACAATTATTCGCACACACATCCACTCACGCACACCCTCACGCAGAAACTCACACATTCCCTCACACAGCCTCTCACACACACCTTCATAAAACCGCTCACACACCATCCCCAACACACACCCTCACACAAACCCTCACACGCACACTCACACATACCGTCACACCGACTGTGACCCTCTGAGCTGGATGGTGTCCCCAGCTTCAGAAGTGTTCACGCACAGTCTGAGCGCTCAGACGTCCCCTCACTCCACTTTGTGCTGTCCCTCTCTCTCAGCTCCGGTCTCTATGACTCTGGATCCTGACACAGCTCATCCTGTCTGAGGACCTGACCAGCGTAAGACTCGGAGACACACGGCAGCAGCTCCCTGACTCCCCGAAGAGGTTTAGTAAATATCTCATAGTCCTGGGGTCTGAGGGCTTCACATCAGGGAGACATTACTGGGAGGTGCAGGTGGCCAACAAGAGAAAGTGGGATGTGGGATTGGCCCGAGTGTCTGTCAACAGGAAGGGAAAGATCACAGTGTCACCAGAGAACGGATTCTGGGCTGTGACACTGAGAAACGGGGATGAATATGAAGCTTGTACCTCACCTCCCACCCGCCTGTCCCTGAGAGAGAGACCCGGGAAGCTGGGAGTGTTCCTGGACTATGAGGGGGGAGAGGTGACATTTTACAACGCTGATAACATGTCTCATCTCCACACTTTCACCCAGACTTTCACTGAGAAACTTTATCCGTACTTCTGTCCCTGTAATAGCGACGGCGGCAAAAACTCTGAGCCTCTGAGTATCTGTCGGGTGACCGATTAATGAGGCGGAAATCCTCAGCCACGAGCTGTGTTTGGCTGTGATGGCCACGAGGCTGAACCTTTTATAATCTGTGTCCTTATACAATAAAGCTTGTGGTTTATATGACACCTTTCACACTGGGACCGCGGCTCAATCCTTTCTCGGAATCGGCTGTGAAGCGACGGTTGTGTTTGTGAGCGAATATAGAGCTAATTTGCACAGAGAAAAGTCTAAAGTAAATCATCTGTGACACAACGACCATCAGGCTGGAGTTTTCAGCTCCTGATCTCGACAATAATAATCCCCATATTGCACACAGCTCCTCATCAATTCTGCCAGATGTCTCAAAGCGCAATTCCCACCCCACCTTTGGAGGTTGGACATTCAGCATCTCTGTCTCCGAACTCTGGAGCTCTTCCCGCATTCCCTCTGCCTCACCGCCTTCAAGTGCCATTTGAAGGTCTTTGTCGTCGACCGTGCCTTCAATTTCAAAAGCCATCATTGCCTTAAACGGCCCTTCCTCCGCCACCTCCTTCAACCCAACTGACCCGGCCACACCAATCGCTCAAAAAAGGCAGGTCGCTTGATATCACCCCCACCCAACCCAATATCCGCCTCACCGTGCGAGATTTCCACCATTGTACATGTCGTGCACCAGAAAACCATCTCACAGACAAGAGATCTTTCAAACAACCTCAAATTAACCCATTTGATGGCGCTTTTTGTCATACTCCCACCCGTCCCCGCCCCACTCAACATGCACACCACCCCTCCACATATTCCAACGCCTTCCTTGCTCGGGTGTCCTTGTCATTGTACAACGTTTTCTCATCTTCTCTTGGAATCAAAGTCACAATAAACGGATTTCACAAGAAGAGACTAAAGGAGAGGGTCTGGCAGCTCAGTGACTGGGATCCGCCTACAAACTTACATCGAAACCGAAACCAGTTTCAATCAGGAAGTGCTGAGGATCAAAATGGCTTCTAGACTCCCGGCTGAGATCTGGACCGAGGAGATCATTTGCCCGGTTTGTCTGGATTTCTTCACTGACCCTGTCAGCCTGGGTTGTGGCCACAACTTCTGTCGCTCCTGTGTCACCCGGAGCTGTGAAAAGCAGGAGATCAACTGCTGTGCTGTTTGTCAGGAGACATTTCCAGAAAAGAACCTCAGAGCCAGTTGGGCCTTGGCGAGTCTAGCAGAGAAAGCACGAAAATTGAGCCTGAACCCGACCCAGACGGAAAAAAACTTCACTGTGAGAAACACCGGGAGAAACTGAAGCTGTTCTGTGAATCTGACAAGAAATTGCTGTGTGTAGTTTGCAGTCATGGGCAGGAACACAGAGGCCACAGCTTCCTACCCATTGAAGAAGCTGTTGAAACCTATAAGGTAAGAATACTCCTCAAGAAGGATTGTATCTGATCCACCTGATATTTTCCCCTTCAAGCAGGTTAATTCTGTGTTTTTATTCCAGGATAAACTGATATCCTCCTTAGCTTCTCTCACACAGAGGAAGGAAACTGGTTTACAAGCCGAAGCCAAACAGAAAGAAAAGATTTCACAACTGAAGGTGAGATTTCACAAAGATGTCTCAGTGCCTCAAATTACTGTGTGTACACGTTGTGATGTCTCAGTGTCTCCAGTTACTGTGTGTACACAGTGTAACGTCTCAGCGTCTCTGGTTAGTGTGTGTACACGATGTAATGTCTCAGTGACTCTGGTTACTGTGTGTACACGGTGTGATGTCGCAGTGTCTCTGATTACTGTGTGTACACGGTGTGATGTCTCAGCGTCTCTGGTTACTGTGTGTGTACCCATGTGATGTCTCGGTGTCTCTGGTCAATGTGTGTACACGGTGTGATGTCTCAGTGTCTCTGGTTACTGTGTGTAATGTTTGGATGTCTGACATTGCAGGAACAGGTGAACAGTCTGCAGACCCACGTCACGGGTGAGTTTGCTAAAATGCACCAGAGTCTGACGGACAGAGAGCAGCGAGTGATGGGGGATCTCAGACAACGAGAGGATGAGATATTAAAGCGAATGGAGACAAATCTGCGAGAGATTCAATGCAAATTAGATTCTGTTGAACAACAACTCTCCGAGTTAGAGACACAGATGGGAAAAGACGATCTCACCTTCCTGCAGGTAAAGAGATGACAATATAATGTCGCTCAGTAACAGTTACACAAAATTCTGGAGCAAACAATCTAATTGTGATCGATAAAGAGATCAGAGATTGAATTTTGGCTTGAGAGACGCAGTCCACATGCAACTTTTTGTTGTCGGTGGTGACTTAGTGTGAGCTGATATCTATCTGTGTTTGATTTCATTAGGAAGAAGCTGCTGGCAACAGAAGGTATGAAATGGTCTTGACCAAACATTCCAGAATTGAAACCACAAACCAACCAGAAGGTGCAGTTTCACATTATATTGTGATCGTGTCTTATTTCAGGGTCAGTGACGAGGTATTTGATCTGTCAGTGTGTGAGGATGAGCTCCCTGTGGCCAAGTACAAATGGCCTTTGCAAAACACAGTATGGAGACAGATTATAGACAACATCAGCCCAGGTACATGTCTCCCATTCTCACCCTGAATCCGTGTCAATAGACTTGTATTCACCTGGTTCCCAACACATACCCTCCACACACTCCCTCACACATACACATACCGACTCCTCGCTCACATATGCACATAATCGCAACACCCTCACAGACACCTGCACACCTCACACACACATACGCTTTGCACACACACATCACACACACACACAACTCTCACACACAACTCTCTCTCACACCTCACACACATCTGAAACATACAACCCTCACAACACTCCTCAAACAAACCCCTCACACACAACATCTCACACCCCCTCATTCACATACCATGTATGTGGAGTCCTGTAAGTCAGTGTTTAGAGCACTCGCCTTGCAAGCGAGACACATGGGTTCAATCTCAGGCAGGGTGAATCCTTGGGCAAGTTTCCTTACTCCACACGCCTGATAATGATCCCTCCAATAAACAAAAAACAATATTAAATCGGTCATTTTAAATCCACAGCTGTTTGAGGGGACGCTGCGGTACGCAATTCGCTGCCGCGTTTCGCCCACAAATGTTCGGTCAGTTCACTTCACATTATATTCTGTGAAGCGCTTAGAGACGTCGAAAAACACTGAAAAGCACCATATGAAATGCAAGGATTATTATTATTATTATCAATATTATTACCCTGTCATACACACACACCCCCACACACACACTCACACCTCTCACAAACCTTCCCCCCTCACACAGACACTCGTACAGACCCTCAAATGCACGCTCACACAAACACTCACCTATCCCCTCACACAAAAACCCTTACAAAACGCTCACACACAGGCACTCCCGCTCACCCACCAACACTCACACACACCCTCACACCCAACAACTCACACGCATCGTCAAACACACCCTCACACACATCAGCACACTACACCTCTCACAACCACTCACACAAACCCTTACACACACCACTCACATGCACCCTCACAATCCTCACACACACCCCTCACACACACCCATCACACACAAACGTCACATACTCCATCACACACATCCTCACACACACCCTCACGCACACCACTCAAACATACCCATACACGCACCCCTCACACGCATCCTCAAACGTACCATCACACATTCTCACATAACCCCTCTCTCATTCCCTCAAACACATACACAATCCTCTCAAACACACCCCACACACACACTCACACACACCCTCACACAAACCTTCACACATCCACTATCACAGCCCCTCACACACAACTTGACACATACATTCACTCTCACACACCCTCAGAGGTGAGTACCCCTCACACGCACCCTCACACACACCCTCTCGCACACTCACAGGCAGCTCTCACACAAACGTGTCACATACATCCTGACACACATACCCACACACACCCTCACACGCACGCCTCAAACACACACTCACTGACACATCTCACAAGCATCCTCACACACAGCTTGACACACACCCTCATACAATTCCTCTCACACCACCTCAAACACTCACGCGCACATACCACCTGAGGAACCTCCTCACACACACCATTACAAAAACCCTCCAACACGCCTTCACATAACCATTCACACACACCCCCTCACAAACATCCCCACACAGACCCTTACAAACCACTCTCACACGCCCCCACACACAACCTCACAAACCCTCAAACAGACCCTCACACAAACCCCTCACACCCACCCCTCACAGACCCCCAAAACCCCCCCTTCGCGCACACATTCAAATACAATCACATACACTCTCACACACACACCCCTCACACATCCACACACAAACACTCACATACATCCTCACATATCCTTCACACACCCCTTCACACAGAGCATCACACATTCTCTCACACATACACTCACACACTCCCACACACACAATTCTCACACACACATTCACACACACTAACCGATCACACATAGCCTCACAAACAACCTCACACATCCTCACACACACCGTCGCACACACTCACAACCTCAAGCACACACCCTCACAAACACCCCTCAAACACCCTGCTGACAGGCACACCCTTACACATCCACCCACACACACCCTCACAATTATTCGCACACACATCCACTCACGCACACCCTCACGCAGAAACTCACACATTCCCTCACACAGCCTCTCACACACACCTTCATAAAACCGCTCACACACCATCCCCAACACACACCCTCACACAAACCCTCACACGCACACTCACACATACCGTCACACCGACTGTGACCCTCTGAGCTGGATGGTGTCCCCAGCTTCAGAAGTGTTCACGCACAGTCTGAGCGCTCAGACGTCCCCTCACTCCACTTTGTGCTGTTCCTCTCTCTCAGCTCCGGCCGCTCTGACTCTGGATCCTGACACAGCTCATCGCCGACTCATCCTGTCTGAGGACCTGACCAGCGTGAGACTCGGAGACACACGGCGGCAGCTCCCTGACTCCCCGAAGAGGTTTAGTAAATATCTCATAGTCCTGGGGTCTGAGGGCTTCACATCAGGGAGACATTACTGGGAGGTGCAGGTGGCCAACAAGACACAGTGGGCAGTGGGATTGGCCCGAGAGTCTGTCAACAGGAAAGGAAAGATCACAGTGTCACCAGAGAATGGATTCTGGGCTGTGACACTGAGAAACGGGGATGTATATAAAGCTGGTACATCAGCTCTCCGCCTGTCCCTGAGAGAGAGACCCGGGAAGCTGGGAGTGTTCCTGGACTATGAGGGGGGAGAGGTGACATTTTACAACGCTGATAACATGTCGCATCTCCACACTTTCACCCAGACTTTCACTGAGAAACTTTATCCGTACTTCAGTCCCTGTAATAGCGACAGCGGCAAAACCTCTGAGCCTCTGAGTATCTGTCGGGTGACCGATTAATGAGGCGGAAATCCTCAGCCACGAGCTGTGTTTGGCTGTGATGGCCACGAGGCTGAACCTTTTATAATCTGTGTCCTTATACAATAAAGCTTGTGGTTTATATGACACCTTTCACACTGGGACCGCGGCTCAATCCTTTCTCGGAATCGGCTGTGAAGCGACGGTTGTGTTTGTGAGCGAATATAGAGCTAATTTGCACAGAGAAAAGTCTAAAGTAAATCATCTGTGACACAACGACCATCAGGCTGGAGTTTTCAGCTCCTGATCTCGACAATAATAATCCCCATATTGCACACAGCTCCTCATCAATTCTGCCAGATGTCTCAAAGCCTATCCCAGGCTTTCTAAATCTGCATTAATCCCAATGATACCCATGGGATTTATCATTGACTTTCTGTTTAAATAATAAAGCGCTCTCTGTGTGCAACACTGGAAACGTTTTTAAAGCCCCCATATACGTGGTGTTCCAAGTGCAATAGTTTAACAAACCCCAATGTTTGCGTTAATCACAACGATATAAATACGGTTTTGCATTAACTTTGGGTTTTGATTTTAATCCCACAGCCGGGGATTAACACGGGAAACGGGTGTAAATTCCCCCAGATCCTCGGGGTTTAAAGTGCATCAGTGCAAAATATTCCCAATTCTGCACTAATCCCAAGTATATAAATCGCTTTTTGCATTAACTGTCTCCCTCTCTCTCACACTCACTCTCACTTTCTGTCTCTCTCACTCACTCTCTCTCTATCAATCAGCCGCTGGAGGCTTTCCTACAAACAGGAGACAAATAGGGGCGGGGCTGGGTTTGGGGGCGGGTCCGGAGCTGGGGGCGTGTCTGGGTTTGGGGGCGGGGCTGAGTTCGGGGGCGGGGGCGGGGCTGGGTTCGTTCACGGGGCCAGTGCAGGATTTTGATCTGTTGACCATATTTGAGATTTAAAGCGAGGCCGTCACTGCCTTGAAAGGGAGAGGAGGTTTTTTGGGGTTAAAGCCCTTTTTATAATAATAATAGTAATCCTTGTGTTTGATCCAGTGTGTTATCACGTCTTCGGAACGTCTCGAAGCGCTTCACAGTATATACCGTAAACTGTCTCTGTAACATGTCCTGTAGCTCAGTGGTTAGAGCCCTCGCCTCGCAAGCCAGAGACAGGGGGTCAATCCACAATAGGGGGCGAAACCTTGTGCAAGTTTCCTCTCTATGCACAGACACACCAAGACACACACACAGATTGAGACACGCGCACACAGGCACACACAAAGACACACCCCGATACACATATCGTCAGAGACACTCATACACAGACACACAAACACACAGACACACTGATAAACAGAAACAGAGAGACAACACAGACACATATATACACATAGACACACACACAGAAACACAAACACACAGCCCGGGACAGGCAGAAATCGCAGTGTCCACCCAAGTGTCCATCACACAAGACTGGCTTGATTCCCACATTGGTTGCCAACCTCCAGATCAACTCGAGGGATACCCTGTTCACCTCCCCTCAAGGAGTAGAA
Source organism: Callorhinchus milii (assembly GCF_018977255.1). Taxonomy (NCBI): domain Eukaryota; kingdom Metazoa; phylum Chordata; class Chondrichthyes; order Chimaeriformes; family Callorhinchidae; genus Callorhinchus; species Callorhinchus milii. Next base: position 4,351 of record NW_024705528.1, on the reverse strand, counting down.
GGAATGTTTTTTACTAAACGCGCGCTTTGAGGCGTCTGTAAGACGTGAACTGCGCAATATCGAATGTCAAGATTATTACTATTATTATTAGGTGTTCTGAGAATACTTTTGGAAGTTACACTGTGCAGCCTCGCCATCTGGTGGCAGTAAAGTGGTGCTGCAGGGTTTTAGGCGGGGCTAGAAATGGATTTCACTCTGTAACAATAATAATAATAAAAATAATATTAATGCTTGCATTTGATCCAGTGCCTGATCACATCTTCTAGACGTCTCAACGCGCTTTACAGAATATGCTGTCAAGTGATTTGACTGTATATACGTGGATGAAATGCGGCAGTCAATTTCGCACAGCAGCGACCCACAAACAGTCATGGATTGAGTGATCAAATTACCATTTTTTTTTCTTGATGGATCATTATTTGGCATTGATACACCCAACCACTCCCAGTGTTTCTCCTGTGTACACAAATACTCTCTGTGGGTCTCTTCTGTATAAACAGCCATTTCCAGTGCCTCCGGTTGTATACACACAACCTCTCCCAGGGTCATTCCTGTGGACACCCGACCTCTGCCAGTGTTTCTCCATCATTCACCGCCTCTTCCAGCGTTTCTCTTTTACACACAATGTAATGGAGAAACTACACACCTTCACACCTACCTCTCCCGCTGTCTCTCTTGTATACACACAGCCTCTCCCAGTGTTTCTCCTGTACACGTAGCCTCTTCCCGTGTCTTCCACTGTATAAACCAACCTCTTCCACTGACTCCCCTGTATATACACAGCCACTGCCAGTGTCCTGCCTGTATACACACAGCTCTCCCAATCTTTCTCCTGTACAAACAGCCTCTTCCAATATCTCCCACACACACACAGCCTCTCCCGGTGTCTCTCCTGTACACACACAGTATAAAAATATAAATAACTTTAATATTATATGTTGTATAAATATAAGAATATAAATTCAGTATATCAAAACAGTGTTATTCGTCTGACAGACTCACACGCTTGAAGGAAAGTAAAATAATTCAGCAAAGTCTTTTGCAAACTTAATCAGCCGAAAGTTGTGATTAACAAATTGAATCAGCATAAGACAGGTATTACCTGATATCTATCACAAGTGTTGGAGAAAATCTCTTATTTCCAAGGGAAGAACTGACGGATTTGGAATCAAACAAACTTATTTTGCCAATAATTTTATTTCTATTTGCAGAATAAAAATATTCGTAATTGGAAAATGAATCACTCTCAAAAAACAGCATCAAAAAAATATATATAAAACTGCAGACAGTATTTTGGATTTAAAGCGAGTCCGTCCTCTTCTTAAAGGGGAGACGTTGTTTTTTGGGCTATTAAAAAGTCTTTTTGTAACAACAATAATAATAATAATTGTCTGTATCCCTGCGCCTTATCACGACTTTGAGACTTCTCAATGCGCTTCACAGGACAGTGTAGTGACTGAGTTTTTGCAGGATTCAATGCAAAGTTGTCTTTGTAAAGTGTCCTGTAGCTCAGGGGGTTAGACACACAACCACTCACAGTCACACACATATACACACAGAGAGAGAGACACACACACACACAAAGGCACAAAGATACACACACAGACAGCGATACACACGAGCATCAACGCAGACAGATACAGAGACAGACAGATGACAGACACAGAGACAGGCACAGGCACACAGACACAGAAACGCAGACACAAACACACACAGAAACAAACAGACACACACAGACACACAGGACACACGCACAACACAGGCACAGTAATACACACACTGACACACACACACACACAGGCACAGAAAGACACACACAGACAGGCACACGCACACACACACACACACACACACACACACACACACACACGCACACACACAGCCCGGGACAGGCAGAGATCACAGTGTCCACCCGAGTGACTATCACTCAGGAATGGTTCCATTCCACATTTGTTGCCGAGCTCCAGATCAGCTCCAGGAAGACACTGGTCACCTCCCCTCAAGGAGGAGAAGGGAGATGACTAAACAAGCGCTTTGAGGCGTCTGCAAGACGTGAACAGCGCAATGTCAAATGCCGAATTATTATAAATAGTATAATTACTCAGAACATTGTGAGCAGTTACACAGTACAACACCACCCTCTTTATTTGTAATTTGAACCCAGACTAAATCACAGCAAATGATTATTTCCCTCAAATCCACAACAGCCACCAGGAGAGATGCAGAAGCAATGAATTGCTGTCTGTGTCTGACCGCTCTCTGGCGTTAGATGGTGATAACCAGACCCAGGGACTGAGCAACACAATTAATGTCATGGGATTCAGTGCGAAACTGTTTATTGACATAAGCACACGAAAATGATTGAAAATGGATTCGTCAATTATAAGCCAACACTGAGGAGAAGCTCCGAACCCCAACCCTCCGTGAAGGAGGAGAAATAAACGCAGTTTGTTTGTTTGTTTGATGATGAGAAACTGCGAACTAACTCGGGATCTCTGTCTGTTTTGCGGCCTTGGACGTCCAGCCGACATGAAAGACTTTTACACCACGTCTTGTTGTTTCTCTCTCTCTCTCTCTCTAACACTTTCTCTCAGAATTTTACACTCTCTCTCTGCCTCTCACATTCATTATCTAACTCTCTCTGTGTGTCTCTCATACTCTCTCTTTCTCTCTCTCTCACTCTCTCCATTGTAGAGAGGCAGAGTGAATGTGGGTGAGAGACAGTAAAGGAATGAGTGACTCTGTGTGTTCATGGACCTCACGTTTCAGGAGGTTGTCATCCCACAGCCACAGAGCGCTCAGAGAGAGTATCTGTACATGTGGTAGGAAGAGGGGACGGGCAGTGCAGAATTCACATGAATGTGTGGCATTATCACACATGTCCGGTCAGGGAGAGGACAAGTCTGTGGAGAGGAGCCAATGGCAAACGGATGCTCAGTGGGACACCGAGAAGAGTTTCAATGAAACTGTCATTGGGGACAAATCTTCAAAGGAATAGACAGATGTTTCTCTCGTGGTCACAGAAGATGAGGATGCAGCCAATGCTACAGTATCGGATAAGAGGGCAAAGAAATTATCTATGTCAAGAATAAAGCGAGAGGAATTACTACAAATCAATCGGCGCACAGGGTAGATAATATACCCAGACCGGACGGGATGAATCCTAGTTTACCGAAGAAAATAACTGGGCAAACATCGGAGGCTCCGGGAAAAATCTCTCAATTCTCTTTGGACACCAGTGTGCTGCCAGAAGTCGGAAGTCATTCAAGTGTTAGTCTCCTGTACAAAAAGTCGCAGGTTAAACCCGGAACTGTAGGCCAGTCAGTCTCACTTCAGTCGTGGGGAAACCTCTGCAGACTGCAATCTGGGAAATAATACATTCCCACAAAGGAAATTATGGTTTAATATAGAAGAGCCAATACGGACTAACAAACCGGATAAAGTTGTTTTATGAAGTAACGAATAGGGTGCAGTAAGGTTCCACAGTTTGTGTTGCTACGCATTTTCAAAAGGCGTATCAGATAGTATCATATATGACACTTGTAACCAAAATAGAAGCCCACGATTTTAAAGGGACAGTGGCAGCTTGGAAACAGAGTTGTCTCGGATACTGAAAGCAGAGTGTCGAGGTGAACGGCTATTATCGTTCCTAACATGAGGACTTGCAGATATGCAAACCATGCTGCAGGTGCAATCTATCGAGTGATATGCACACATGTGCCATTGCCAGTTGACTTTTGTACACTGGTTCAACCTATAAAACCCAGTACACTGGCAGCTTTTACATAGACATTTCGACACCCATTGATGGAAAGGATATACGAGGTTGCACTTTCAGTATGCAGTGGTGGTCGCCTGTGGTCTGTATTGGGACCACTACTGTTTTGCTTTATTGTTTTGTTTTGCTGTATGGGAAACATAGTGTGCACAAGTTAACTGGCAATGGCACATGTATGCATATCATTCGACAGGTTGCACCTGCAGCATTGTTTGCATATCTGCAATTTCTCACATTAGGAACGATAATAATGTGTCGGAATGGAAACAGAGGAGATGTACCAGAATTAGACCAGGGATGTGGGCCTGTTCCGTAAATGGTTCATTTAAGTTACCTGATGATTGGTGGCCACCTGACTGAAGACCGTGCAAATATCTAAGCAGTCCAGAGCAGCCAAAATACACTGAGAGATTGAGCTCGGCTGTAGTAAAAACTTGAAAGCTGGTCAATAAGGGCAGCATCTGGCAAAGAATTTAGCAACTGTGCTTCTAGCCAAACCTGAGAAGATTTGACGTTGTATCACTGGGCACACAATAGGAGGCAAAGGATGGACAGAATGTGTACACACAGCGC
>NW_024705527.1:0-36720 GCF_018977255.1 Callorhinchus milii | reverse complement strand
TGTACAGGCTCACAGCCCGATGGGTTTGGCAGATTAACGATCCTATACCCGTGTCGTGCACACTCGTACGGAAACCTGCTGTGCACTAACATTGATCTGTTGGAACCCATCGTTTTGTATATGGTTGCTCGATTGTGATGTGCATTGTTTATATTTCGACCAGATGTTGATGAGTGCAAGGAAAACCAACCGTGTGACGCGAACACGATGGTGTGCAGCAACACGATGGGATCATACACATGTCCGTGCAAGGCGGGATACCAGTATAATAGCACACTTCGAAATCTGTACTGGTAAGTTTTTTGCCAGCGGGTTTGTTATCAACGCAATATTTATTTGCAGTATAAACCTAATCATATACTGTGTAGTGGTCTTACCACTACAAAGAGCTGCAAGAACGTATGTTCTTCTGAAGGAAGAGATAACGTTACTGGGCTCACATCTCGTTAAGAACAATGACATTGTTCAATTTTAAATGACTGACAAGATAGAGTATTTCTCGAGTCATTGCCTGAGCTTTTGTAGTCTTTCTCAAATGCGTGTGCACATTTGCAATCACACATCAGTACCCTAATTACAAACGCCACGTAAATTTTTGTTGTTTCTTAGACACGGACGAGTGCGTCGTTTCATCGTTAAACAATTGCTCGAGGACGACAGGGCTCTGCCAAAATTTCGATGGAAGTTTCAAGTGCCAGTGCATCGCTGGCTACACAGGAGACGGAGTCACGTGCACAGGTAAGTTTTGCTTAGTGCGATCGAAATCACTTCATGAGACTTCCAAACTCTTGCAGACCAGTGCATCGGAAGCTGACATCACGGAGCCACTTTTGAGATACGCGCACATTACCTCGTTTGTCCAAGCTAGGGAGTGCTTGCTACATATCCCCAAATGCCCCGCATGGCAGTAAAACCAATATAAAAAAATATATATTGTAAGAGCTGATTTTTCTTTCAACTATTAATTATTTTTACTAATTCAACATGCATTTGTTTGTGACCCAGCTGAAAGCATTAACTCACGATAGACATTCGAAGCACTTGCAAACATAAACTCGTATGCTCGTGGTGCTTATTGTTCTTGTTGTCTTGCTTAGTCTGACTTTAATTGGAATAGGAAAAAGTGGGCACGAATAACATGTAAACGGTAACGGTGCCGGTCCTACTATTACGCCACTGCTGGTAGAGAGGTCTCCACTAGATGGAGCTCTAGAGCGGCCTACTCTTCGACACGAGGCCGACGTGTTGGAAGTGTTGAAATACGTATAGAATGTGTCTTGAAAAGTTCATAAAGCATACAATAGATACACTCAGATTATACATTTATTTTTAAGAGGCCCAAGTTATAAAACTTGTAGAATATAGTAGTGCCTTTTTTATGAGCCTCATAATATCTTGACTATTAATAATAACGATTATACTAAAAATGCATGGATACAGTGCCATGAAATTATTTTGTTTATTGAGTTTTGCCAAGCATACGACTGCCTTGTTCTCCCTTGTGCTGTACTGTACACGCAGGTTTAGCAATGGAAAGGAAGCGATGCTTCTGGATGTTTCAAATGTTTAAATTTGAGGATAGTAAAGTCAAGTATAGCTTCTTATGTTATCACTGTAATGCAAGGCTATTGCAAAGGCGCTATGTTCCACAGATGGTATAATCTGGCAGTAGGGGCGGTGTTGCTTTGTGATTTTACCCCAATTAAGTTGTACAAAAATAAAGTTTTTGGTTAGAATGTTCCTAATCACTGTGCAGTCGTGAAGCTCCCGCAAGACCACTTGTAATTCAACTTTTGCATATTAACATACGTTCTCTTGCGATGCACCACAGATATCGATGAGTGTAACCCACCGGAAAATACAACGCAGCCCTGCAAAGGCCCTGTCGGAGTGAGATGTAACAACACCATTGGCCACTACACATGCAGCTGTCCCCTTGGATACTACTTGGACAGTGATGGAACCACATGCAAAGGTTTGACAATGATAATTTCTGATTTCATGCGCAGAAGCATAGCTGTTTACTTACTAGAATTGTTTGTATGAGGGGAAATCAATTTGAGTGTGTCTCAATGTTAATTCTGCACTGAGGCGACTGATGTCTTGGCATGGCATTTGTTATGGAAAAGCTACCTTAAGGATTTGTATGGCCGCAATGATGCTCATTGTGTTTGTGCAGATGTTGATGAATGCATCAGAGGACTCCACAACTGCACCCAGAACTGCACGAACATCGAAGGAGGCTTTACCTGCAGCTGCTTTGCCCGTTTCAGCTCTGTGAATGGGACTTGTAAACGTAAGTTACATCTGTCTACATCCTTTGTACATGTGGCTTATGTATATACTCTATGGCCTAATTCTATATCTCTGAAGCTAAGCAGGTTTGAGCCTAGATAGTGCTTATATGGGTGACCAACCAAGCATGCTTAATAGGGTCAGGGGCTGTGTAGTTACGTTGGGTGCAACAGAGGCAATGCAGCCATATAAATGTTTATACCGTACTTTTATGCTTCCCACTGTCACAACCTGTAATGATTCAGTATTTAGAGCCCGTGCTACAATCTCGGATGCCCAGTTTTAATCCCTTGTAATGTGCACCAGTTTGGCAAGTCATATCTGTACATGACCTGGGCCTTCCCAAGGTTGACTCGGCCTAAAATGAATATCTGGCACGCTGTGTGAGCATCAGCACTAGGGATAAACGATTCTAGACGTCTTCCAATTTACATGGCTTAATGGGGATCATTGCCTTTGTGCATATCTACAGGATACAAGCTGTAGGTAATTGTCACTTGAAGCTTCGTGCTTCCTACGGTGATGGGAGTGTTTGTTATAGCAAAGTATGTGTGTGTGTGTGGTACATAGCCTTAGCAATGCAATTCCTGTCTTGCATAACTAAACACATTTAGAGTGATATCAATAACTGCATAAAGAATTAACTGAAGGGATCACTGGTTTGAAATGTACAAACATCTATGGTACCATAATATGCAATTTTGCACGTGAAATAAATTGTACATTTATTTATTTTTCAGCAAACCAAACTTGTGTGACGGATGTTTGCAATGGAACTGGAGACTGTTACATTGATGAAACAACTCTCCCAGGATGTTCCTGCAATCATGGGTATGAAAAATTGATGGTTCTAGGGTTGTTTCCAAACCAATTGATATTTGCAGCATACTCAACAAACTGTGTATAAGTACATAGCAATGTTTAATATCCACAAGGATATATTACACACCAGCACTAGACATTTGCTTGAAAAGGTGGCCATGTGGCTGTGGAGTCAGAGCATTGAGCCAGCACTGCTGAGATTCTGGGATTGGTTTTAGGTTGCCAAGAACTATGGTGAAATTGGGTTCTCAACCATAAACTAAAGTGATGTAATGCTTTCAGTGGGTCACAAACGAATGCATGTTAAATTAGTTTATTTTTTAATGAATGAAAGAAAAATCAGCTCTTAACATAAATAAGGATATTGGTTTGACTGCCATGCAGGACATGTGTGGATATGTAGCAAGCACTCCCTAGCTTGGACAAAAGAGGTCATGTGCATGTATCTCAAAAGTGGTTCTGTGATGTCAGCTGCTGATGCACTGGTCTACAAGAGTTTGGAATAGTCTCATGATGTTATTTCGATCGCACTATAGGTGAAATAAAACTAGGAAAAGACGAAACCTTTTCTAACAAGAACATTTCTGGAATTGTAACATTACATTGTAGACTTGTAACTTACAATTGGATTATTAGTGTGATCGGCTATGTAATCACAAGAAAGAAACAATACTTTATAGTCCTTTATAATATTGGCAGTTCATCTTGTCTATGCAAACCCATTTCCTCTCGTGGACAAAATAACTTCACATGATTAGTTGCAAAATATTTTTCTTTCTCAACCTTGTAAAGTCTAAAAGTACTTTACTTATTTAGTTTATGGTAAACTTTGTTATAAATAACTTCACATTTTAAAGTGTGTGTTAATCAGAGTAATAATACAGCTTGTGTAAAATAAAAGGTCATGGGACCACAACTCAGGACTGCAATTGATGTTAAAAGCATTTATATTTTACGTGCTTCTCGGTGCCGTGAAAAATTAGTATACGTTGTCCGCTTGAAGTAATTGATTCGTGTTTCGTATCAGTTTCAACGAGTGTAATTGTTAACTTTATTTCATCAGGTACACCCTCAATGGCACGAGCAAAACGCAATGCATCAATATTGATGAGTGCAGCTTGTCCGTGGCTGATGGACAGACACCTTGCGACTCCATATACGGGACATGCACTGACACAATCGGCAGCTTCAAGTGTGGATGTGTGGCTGGGTACGTGGTCGTTAGCGACAGCCGGACCTGCCAAGACGTGGACGAGTGTCAGAGCGGAATCTACAACTGCACTCAATATTCCACGTGTCGTAACTTAGATGGAAATTATACCTGCATCTGCAACAGTGGATATGTCCGTAAGTGTCTTAGTGGCTATTTCTATAGTACCTGTATGAATTTCACATGCAAAGGTCTATACGAATTTTCCTGACAATAGGGATTCTACACATTAATTGTACAGGCTAGCACAACATAAAAACACCAACAAAATTGCCATGTGTCTACCTCCCATCATACATTTTTTGTCTCAAATGTATAGAAATTTAATTTTCATAGGAATCAGCCCACAGAATTCCCACCCAGGGTGTATATTCATTTGAGTTCAAGCATGTGAACGCACAATGTATTTACGAATGTTTCTTATTGAAATCTTTTCTCCCCCCTCCCAACCACCAGAATCTGGAGAGACGTGCGTAGATGTTGATGAGTGTCAAAAAGCAGGTAGTGCTCTCTGTGGTCATGGAGCCTACTGTGCTAACACAATGGGTTCATACGCATGCAGGTGTCTTGCGGGATACGCAGGCAATGGCACTGTCTGCCTGGATGTGGATGAGTGTCTGCTCCCCAGCAACAACTGCAGTGCCAATTCAACCTGCGAGAACACGCCAGGCTCCTACCAATGCAAGTGTGATGCTGGTTTCCAAAGTAAGTTGAAGCGTCCGGATTTCCTCTGCGTGATTTTCATGGTTTTGGTATGCGTCATTGTAATCTAGGCTCATCCTACAATAACGTGGCTGGAAGGGCGGCACAGTCAAAACACTTGCATGCCACAGCAAGAAAGGCCTTGGTGTGATTCCCAACTCGTACGCCTTTCTGTGTGTCTCTTCCTCTTCTGAATGGGGATTCCTCCAAGCTCAGCGGTTTTCTTCCACGGCAAAAACAAACACATAAATACATAACTGGTAGAGGCCAAACATCCCAATGCTGAAAATGTACATGCAAATTACAAATTTGGGATTATACATAGCAACATTACCCCCTACTCTGAAAAATTATCAGGACCCTCCAGTTATATGTCTTGTGACTCAGTGAGGCTTTTTTGAGCAGGAAAGCATAATAATACAGTAGTTTTTTGTAAAAAAAAATATCCTACGTGACTTTACCGAAAGACCCAAAGAATATAATAATACAATTATCAATACATACAATAATCATCTCAAGATTAATTGTCACACTACAATCTAACGGTACAATTCTGGGTATGATGGTAAGTGTGGTGTATATTTATATTGAGCTTATATTATGTAATTTTCCAGTTAAAATCCAGACGACTTCTTCATAATCTTTTCAAAGTGATTTGTTTCTCGGGATTATACACATTACTCATACGAGCTATGAAAAAATAAAAATACATTACACAAACAAAATATCCCACACGTCCACTTCTCATTCCATTTCTATAGCCTCAAATGTATACAGATATCAGCCCAGCACTGTTCCCGCCCAGGCTATGTAGTATTTTTTTCAATGATACAAATTAAGAAAATGTAGTTTTTTGGGTACTAGTGGTGAAATACGTATCTAATATTGTTCATGTTATTCAAATCTCCCTCCCACCCACCAGAAACTGGAGAGAAATGCGTAGATGTAGACGAGTGTCAAACATCTGGCAGTGCGGCCTGTGGGAATGGAGCCTACTGTGTCAACACGGTGGGTTCATACAATTGCCCGTGTCTTGCGGGATACGCAGGCAATGGCACTCACTGCCTGGATGTGGACGAGTGTCTGCTCCCCAACAACAACTGCAGTGCCAATTCAACCTGCGAGAACACGGCAGGCTCCTACCAATGCAAGTGTGATGCTGGTTTCCAAAGTAAGTTGAAGCGTCCGGATTTCCTCTATGAGATGTTGCACGATTGTTTTGGTATTCATGCCAAGGTAATGTAGGATCATGCTACAGTTCAAGGTAACCTTTCACGTAACAGTATAATGGCTAAGAGCTGTAAAGGGATACATGTTATCTCCTCCAAACTTATATTGGGGGGAAAGCATTTTTTCTCCGATATTTTTGTACTCAATGGTCTACAGGCTTTTTTTAGGAGGGATCTGCTTTGGAATATCATGGCGAAGTAACTTATTATAGTATATACTTTTAAATTGAAGTGACCAAATAAAACCCACACATATGGGGCAATAGAAAGCAGCATTTTGGCATGAATGTTTCAGTTTATGAAATGTTTTCACGTAATAATGTGCAGGATAAAGGTTCCGCTGCTCAGAATATAGAACATTAAAGTAGTATTTTTTTTCAAATAAGAGACCAATAAAGCAACATTTTAATCGATATAGGAAGTTAAACAAACCAAAAAAACATGCAAAAGTAGTGTAAACTCAATACAAAATAAAACAAATTTTTATCATCTACACTGCGTATATGTAAAACGTTACGTTAAATGATTTCCCTTAGGTAATGCTACTGTGTGCGAGGACATCGACGAGTGTGGGAGAGTCCCAGCTGTGTGTGGCTTGGGAACGGTTTGTGAGAACACAGTGGGGTCATACCGCTGTCCCTGCGCTCCAGGATATCAACGGGACACAAGTAAATGCTCCATTGCCATCCTGCGTTGTACAGGGTATCCATAACAGTGGGATTTGTTTCAAGCCAATCTGTGTTCTTTTTTCTGGCCACACAATATTGAAAACAAGATTTTTGTATACATTTACAAATGTACCATGTAGATAACTACTACTGCATGGGCTTTCGTAGTTGCGCTGTGTAACTTCAGAGCTTTACTGCAAAAGAATCGTGAAAAAAACTACGTAGGACGAGTCTATTCCTGACGTAGGTTTTTTTTTAAATACACCACAGAGAGCTTCAGTGATGTTTGGCAGGCCCATGACAGAAGCATTTGAAGTAACCACAGTTGACATGTCGGTGAACACCTGGGACTCTCCTAAATATAGATTTGTATCACCAACCTCATTGCGGGTGTGGAGGTTGAGAGGGATGAGACCTTTATGACGAGTCTATACATGGCCATCTGATATTAGCCTCATTGGATTTCCTGTAAATAGTGATATAACAATGTATTTTAATTCAGCATTTTGAAATAATTATTATGCCCTTTCAATATGTTATATATGTTTGCTGAACATTTGTTTTAATTAAAGTATATTTTTCTACGATTAAGTTATGACGGTGCTTAATGGTGCTATCTTCTTCTCCCCCTCTGCAGGTGATGGAAATGCAACATGCTCACGTGAGTCTATCTCCCTACCCTTGTGTAGGCTGCATTACAGAGCAAATAATAGAGAAAATGTACTATTAAAATTGAGGGATATTTTGGAAATTTGATCGGACTTTCAGTCAAATGTACAATTAGAAATCCTGATGCTACTGAATAGAATATCTTCCCACATCACTATTTTCTCATATATGGTACTGTAAATATTTAAATGATGGGAACTGTGTAAATGGTGCAAGACTGTACATTAAGGGCCAGCAACCTGCGGCTCAGGAGCCGCATGCGGCTCTTTAAGGGACTGCTTCGTGACGTTATTTATTAAGGATCACCGTCTCGTATTCATGTGCATTGTGTGGCTCTTGTAATATTGAGGGTTTTTTTACCGATTTAGAAAAAATGGCTCTTCTGGTTATTTTGGTTGCTGACCCCCTGCTGGACATTAAGTAACTTCTGAGGGAAATTATCTTTAGTGTTAAGTGTGAAAAGTGTTTCAAAGTCCAGTGTCTTTCTTGGTAAAAATAACGCTTGGTAATATAGCACCTTAAAATGTCGGTTTAAGGCCTGTGATTACATTTTACAAGGTCATTAGCGTGCTCAGGTCATCTGTCAATAATAAAATGTCAAATTTCTGTCCCTTAATGGTGATATTAGTATCATGGTGCATTTGTCAGTTTAACTGTTAAACTTTAACATATACAACGACCGCTTGTGTTGCGATGGAAACGTCGTGATATTTTTAATCACTTTATTTATTATTTTTTCGATCTACGTGACTTTACCGAAAGAACCATAGAATATAGTATCTATACTGTACCTTGGTTGAGCGAGGAGACACACTTATAATAATCTTACAATTATTTTGATATAGTGTCGTTCATACAAATTACACCTCACAAATGCCGTGGATCCACAGAAAAGCTGGAATGCTGCCAAGCTGAGAGCAGGCACCGACAATTAGTTTGCATTTCTTTATATATTCAAATGGTTTCAACTAATGAATGAGTGTTTATACATGTGGGAGCAAACCGGAGCACCTGGTGGAAACTTTCTTATGCGTGGACTTACGTACCTCAAACAAAACAGATTTCAGTCTACACTTGCTGTACTGCATTCTGCTGGCAAGCCAGAGTATTACACCTTGTTGCCCAAATGAAGGGAAGTTTTGCAACATTTTATCATGTTTGATCCACTAACCCTCGCTTTTTATTTAGCACATCAAATTTACAAAATTTCTGGGGTGAAAATAATTTATTTTCTACTTTTGAGTGCAAATAAAAGTGTTTGCATTGAAAAACTTGCTTTTAACCGAATTTATTTTACCTTGAAAACTATATTTAAGGTTTCGATTGAAAGCTTTCGTGACTGCAGGGATTCATCTTCTTGGTTCTTTCGGTAAAGTCACGTAGAATGGAAATAATAAAATAATAAAAATAAAACATAATAAAATAATTCTCACGACGTTTCGGACACAACGCAAGCAGCCGTCCTCAGGTGGAGAACAGGTCTGTCGAGAAGACAGTCTGAATGACACGCCCCAGGCTTGGAGCGATTATTTAAGCTGGGATGGAGGGGCGAAGAGCGCCTTGACAAAATAATTTGCATATCAAGAGGAATTTAGCATATTTATGGGAAATGCAGATATGCGATTAGTACTACTTGTGAAATGCGTAGGAGGTTTGGCGAGGGGTTGAAAGTCATTATGCCCATGCATTATGCAGGATTAGCAGTAACAAAGGGAGGGAGTAAGGTTAGAATTAATTAAGGGAAGGAATGTTAATAATATGGCGCCGCAGCAACTAATATGCTTATAGACTATACATTGTAATATTACACTATGTATTATTCTACCCACTCTAATATATATCACAACGCTGTATATTCACTATACAATTACGATACTATATATTACTTTGTACATTGTATTAAGCATTACAATTTTATACTATTTATTATTATACAATCCGCTATACACTGTACCATTGACCATCGTGTGAAAGATACTAAGAGGAAGCAACGAAATATGTCAATGGGAGAGTAGTGAGGGAGACTTGCAGCGGAGCAAAGAATCTATTCCCTGCGGAGAATACAAGATATATAGTCAATGCCAGTGAGTGGAACGCAGTCTGAAAGTCACCGTAAACGTGAACACAATCAGTTAAGATCCGAAATGGTTTATTACGTCCTTCCAATGATTGCTGAGCCAGAATCCATATTCTCGTTTGAAATTGTCTCTGTGTTTGTATATGTCGATCGCCTCATGAACAAATCTCTCATGGTAGCCAGATGGCTTGCAGAGAACCTCTCTCTTGGAGAAGTCAATGTCATGTGAGCCCACTGAATTGTAACAGTGATCTGCCACGGCTGAGGTGTTTGTCCTACCGTATTTCAAGTCTGCTTTATGTTCACAGATGCGGTCCGAGACATGTCGTTTGGTTTCTCCAATGTAACTGCTACCACAGAGGCAACTTAGTTTGTAGACGCCAGGGTACTGTATGTCTGGAACCACATCTTTTACAGACGGGACCAGATCACGGATTTTATGTACTGTGTTGAATCGGACCTGGATCTTGTTTTATCAGGATTTTGGAGATCTTTTTTGTGACCCCAGCAATGTAGGGTAAGGTGATGGTTTTGAAAGGCTCCTCAACAGGATCCTTTTTGATGGTTGGAGTGATGGCTTTGCGGATTGTGTAGTCGGAGTAACCATTAGCCTTAAGAGCTGGGCGTACGTGTTTGAGTTCACTGGCAATGTGTTCCTGGTCGGAGATGCATTGGGCTCTATGGTATAGAGTCTTGATGAGGGAATTCTTCTGGGATGGATGGTGGTAGGAATCCGATTTTAGGTAAGCATCCGTATGGGTGGCTTTCCTGTAGACAGAGTGGCTCATTGAACCATCAGGTCTCCTTTTAATTAAGACATCCAAAAAGGGTAGCTTGCCATCTTTTTCGACTTCCATGGTGAATCTGATGGCTGGGTGTATGGAATTGATGTGGTCGAGGAATTGGTCTAGAGCAGGCCGGCCATGTGGCCAGATGACAAAAGTGTCATCTACGTACCTCTTCCATAAGGTCGGGCGTAGAGTGGCATGTAAGAGAATACAGTTTAGCTGGAAGCATATTATATTTTTTGCGACATAGAATTGTAATGTATTACTTACTGTTAGTAGCTCAGCTTATTGGAGAGTATATTTAGTATACTGATGATACTATGTAGTTTATACTTTAGTTGTTTACGTGGTGGTTTAGTTACTGCAGCTACATACTATTTACATTCCTTCCCTTTATTAATGTTACCCCTATCCCCTCCCTTTGATGCTGCTAATCCTGCATAATGCACGGGCATAATGTCTTTAAAACCCTCGCCAAACCTCCTACGCATTTCACAAGTAGTACTAATCGCATATCTGCATTTCCCATAAATATGCTAAATTCCTCTTGATATGCAAATTATTTTCTCAAGGAGCTCTTCGCCCCTCCATCCCAGCTTAAATAGTCGCTCCAAGCCTGGGGCGTGTCATTCAGACTCTGTTTTCTCGACAGACCTGTTTTCCACCTGAGGACGGCTGCTTGCGTTGTGGCCGAAACGTCGTGAGAATTATTTAATTATGTTTTATTTTTATTATTTTATTATTTCCATTCTACGTGACTTTACCGAAAGAACCAAGAAGATATATTTAAGGTCTATTTTATTTTACCAGGTAAGGCCCACGAGAGCTATATAGCTGTTTTTCAGAAGCGACCTGGCCACAAATGAGAGGCCAATTAAGTGGTTTATTATGTGGAAATTTATAGCAGCCAAATACTCGAAGGACATGTTTCTAAATGTGGAGTGAAAAACCCGCACGATAATGGGGAGAAAACGCAAACTCCAAATATACAGACGTGAGGGTCAGCATCAAACCCACAACCTCCTGCATACAAGAGATGTTAACTGTTAAGAGCAGCATCACTATAACCCTGAACGCCGAATAACAAATCACCCGGACTTGGAACGCACGCCTTTCATTGGTCAGAGGCTCCTCAACATCCACTGTAATTGGACAATATGTTCCCCGAATAGCTGCGCACAACCATCCGTGATTTAAGAGGGGGGGTAAAATGTGGGAGTATTAATTATAAAAATTAAGTAAAATAACACGAATAGGACCAGGATCGGCAGGACCTGGACCAGTTTTTTTTTATGAAACATTTAATTGTTACGCAAAACAAGTCTGGGTAGAAAATTTTGGTTTGTTAGGCTTCGTAAATCCGAATATATTAAGCATCAAAGATTTGAAAGAATATAAACAGACGAGGCAAATCCAATAAAAGTGTGTAAAAAAACATGTTTAATGTAAATACATAAGTTTGATGAAACAAAGTAGTTGTACTTACGTGCCCGTGCTTAATTTGAGTTTCGATGATTTACCTTCTAAAAAAATTGGCCATATCTTGCACCCCCAGAAAGGGCATCTCACACCCCAACGGGGTGCGTGAACCCCGGGATTAGAGCCACTGGTCTAAGTAAAGCAAGAAAGAGAGAACTGCAGTTGAGTTTCACTGGTTTAAACAAGCCAGATTTATAACCAATGCAATATAAGGCAAGCATCACATTTGCGAGAAACGTTTGTGAGAGTTACGACTAGATTTTAATCAATGTCCATTCATCAATACTAAACGCACATATAATAAAAATTTCCATATTAGTTCATGCTGCACCACGGTTTTAATTTGCAGTGAAAGGGGGTCCACACGAGTGGGCCTGGTAAGGGAACTGTATTGTTCGAACAGAACTAATAGGAACACCTGTAGGGCACGAACATGTTTGTGACGACCAGCCTTTCCTTCCCTAGAGACCTCCGGGTTTGACTTCCACCCTCTTATGCAGGATAACCTCTTTCAAATTCTCCTCTTTCCCATAAATCTATATCTTTTGGTGGTATTCCTCCAATCCCCTATCCCCCTTTTTGCACTTTCATTGCAAACACCCTTCGTTAATTATTTCTATGGGCGTGGTCCATTGTCCTTACTGTGTCCCCTGATGCACTCTACTGATCTGTTTTTACATGTTAATATTTTCCTTGGGGAGCACCTGCATTCCATGTATATACATCAGCTCTGCAACTGACACGGAAACGTTTTCCACTTCGTGAACCAGGTCACCATTGCAAATAAGTCTTCTTGCATAAATTGACTCTCCAATCATGAAATAATGAAAAGAGGGAAGGTGTTTGTAGCCATTGCATATTTAATATGATGCGACTTGTTGATGTTTATACTGTCTTTTCACAGCCTCGACTGAACAAACTACAACAGACACCACCACTACAGAATGGACAACTACCACTCCGCAGGCAACCACAACAAAGGAAGGCGCCAACCTATCAACTTCAACAGAACAATCCACCACAACTTCACCTATAACAGCCACTTCAGAATTGACAACTACCACTCCGCAGGCAACTACAACTAAGGAAGTCACCACCCTATCGACATCAACAGAACAATCCACCACAACTGCACCTACAACAGCCACTTCAGAATTGACAACTACCACTCCGCAGCCAACCACAACAAAGGAAGGCACCACCCTATCGACTTCAACAGAACAATCCACCACAACTGCACCTACAACAGCCACTTCAGAATTGACAACTACCACTCCGCAGACAACCACAACAACGGAAGTCACCACCCTATCGACGTCAACAGAACAATCCACCACAACTGCACTACAACACAAACAGCCACTACAGAATTGACAACTACCACTCCGCAGGCAACCACAACAAAGGAAGTCACCACCCTATCGACATCAACAGAACAATCCACCACAACTGCACAATAACACAACAGCCACTACAGAATTGACAACTACCACTCCGCAGGCAACCACAACAAAGGAAGTCACCACCCTATCAACTTCAACAGAACAATCCACCACAACTGCACCTACAACAGCCACTACAGAATTGACAACTACCACTCCGCAGGCAACCACAACAAAGGAAGTCACCACCCTTTAACTTCAACAGAACAATCCACCACAACTGCACCTACAACAGCCACTACAGAATTGACAACTACCACTCCGCAGGCAACCACAACAAAGGAAGTCACCACCCTATCAACTTCAACAGCACAATCCACCACAACTGCACCTACAACAGCCACTACAGAATTGACAACTACCACTCCGCAGGCAACCACAACAAAGGAAGTCACCACCCTATCGACTTCAACAGCACAATCCACCACAACTGCACTTACAACAGCCACTTCAGAATTGACAACTACCACTCCGCAGGCAACCACAACAAAGGAAGTCACCACCCTATCGACTTCAACAGCACAATCCACCACAACTGCACCTACAACAGCCACTTCAGAATTGACAACTACAACTCCGCAGGCAACCACAACAAAGGAAGTCACCACCCTATCAACTTCAACAGCACAATCCACCACAACTGCACCTACAACAGCCACTTCAGAATTGACTACTCCGCAGGCAACCACAACAAAGGAAGTCACCACCCTATCAACTTCAACAGCACAATCCACCACAACTGCACCTACAACAGCCACTACAGAATTGACAACTACACTCCGCAGGCAACCACAACAAAGGAAGTCACCACCCTATCACTTCAACAGCACAATCCACCACAACTGCACCTACAACAGCCACTTCAGAATTGACAACTACCACTCCGCAGGCAACCACAACAAAGGAAGTCACCACCCTATCACTTCAACAGCACAATCCACCACAACTGCACCTACAACAGCCACTTCAGAATTGACAACTACACTCCGCAGGCAACCACAACAAAGGAAGTCACCACCCTATCACTTCAACAGCACAATCCACCACAACTGCACCTACAACAGCCACTTCAGAATTGAAACTACAACTCCACAGGCAACCACAACAAAGGAAGTCACCACCCTATCAACTTCAACAGCACAATCCACCACAACTGCACCTACAACAGCCACTTCAGAATTGACAACTACCACTCGCAGGCAACCACAACAAAGGAAGTCACCACCCTATCAACTTCAACAGCACAATCCACCACAACTGCACCTACAACAGCCACTTCAGAATTGACAACTACCACTCCACAGGCAACCACAACAAAGGAAGTCACCACCCTATCGACTTCAACAGCACAATCCACCACAAATGCACCTACAACAGCCACTACAGAATTGACAACTACCACTCCGCAGACAACCACAACAAAGGAAGTCACCACCCTATCGACCTCAACAGAACAATCTACCAGAATCACAGAAGCAATCATCCAAGCCCCTACCACAACTTTACAATCCACCACAAATACGCCAACAACAACGGAGACAACCACCGTATATTTGACAACAACCACACCACAGACAACCACAACACATCAAGCCACCACACTATCGACTTCAACAGAACAATCTACCAGAATCACAGAAGCAATCACCCAAGCCCCTACCACAACTTCACAATCCACCACAAATACACCGACAACAACAGAGACAACCACTGTAAAATTGACAACAACCACACTGCAGACAACCACACCAACCACAACATTGCAAACTACCACCCAATCAACTTCACAAACAACCACAAATACACCGACAACAGAGACAACCACTGTAAATTTGACAACAACCACACCACAGACAACCACAACAAAAGAAACTACCACCCAATCAACTTCACAATCCACCACAAATACACCGACAACAATCACAACAGCATCTTCAACCACAACATCTCTCCCTACCACACTTGCATCACCAACAACATTGACAACAATCACAACAGCATCACCATCAACCACAACAAAATCTCCAACCACAATAGTGTCACAAACAACATATACCCCAACTACAACATCTTCAACAACAACAACATCTTCAACAACATCTTCAACATCGCAAATCACAACAGCATCGCCATCTACAACATCTCCAGGTTAGTTATGTTATGTAAACAGGACCTATGCCTGACTATTC
Source organism: Callorhinchus milii (assembly GCF_018977255.1). Taxonomy (NCBI): domain Eukaryota; kingdom Metazoa; phylum Chordata; class Chondrichthyes; order Chimaeriformes; family Callorhinchidae; genus Callorhinchus; species Callorhinchus milii. The sequence goes on along the minus strand of NW_024705527.1, from coordinate 21,150 downwards.
CGCTAGCAGTGTTAAGATCTCGATTTAAAATGTGGATATCCACCGTTTGTTAAACCAGGTTCTGAAATGTACAGGAGTCGGTTTATGGTCTCAATGTGAACACCAATTATTGTGCTGCATAAATTATCGTGTGAATTGTATATTATTGCATAATAACATTAATATCCCATAGGTAATTTTAAATGTGGCTAACCCTCTAGAGATAATGTGAGAGCTCGCCTATATCTACGTTCATTCCACGACAAGTTTATGATAATACAATTGGGAAATTCATTGGCGATATGAAATATATATTAAGTGCTTAAAATGTATACATTACGTCATATATCCATACAACTTCTACAATGAACAATACAGCACCATCTAAGATGGTTACCCATAATGTATGTTGTTTATTTACATGCAACTTTCCAGTACCAGGTTTGCCAAGAAATCTAACTCTTGCCAGTGGAGGAGTAACAAACACATCTCTGCAAGTCATTTGGCTGAGTGCTCTGGGAGATGTTGAACGATACACAGCATTAATCTCTCCTGGAGATTCACCCTCCATTGCTGTTAGCCCGAATGGTTCACTCAATGCCAATTTTGCTGGGCTGAGACCCGGAGTCCTATACATCATCACTGTGAAAGCCATTGGGAAAGGAAATCTCTCTGGTGAAGGAGTGTCTGTGACTGCGAGGACAGGTATTTACACTCCAACTACATCGAAGCCATTTTAGCCGATTTGAGGGACATTTATTCAATGTCAATATTGTACAAACAATATGTATTATGTTGAACTTCTGTGCTAATCAGAGGTGCGGGGCAAGGACAATAAACTAAATACAAAAAGCAGTTCCAAGGAAATTAGTTTTCAATCTAGATTTAAAAGTGCACAGCTGCAGTGGCTTCCTAATATCGGAAGAGCATTCCAGACGGCCGCAGAAGTGCATCTGAAAGCGCGCAATGCAGTGATCGTCTTTGTTCGATGGTTAGAATATATAACTATTGTATAGTATGATACATAACTATTGTATAGTATTTGCAAAAAAATGTATGCTTGAAGAAGAATACGTATTTGAAAAATCAACGTAATGTGTATGATTTTTTTTTAAACTAATGCAGTAGATCACGTACATGATGATCATCATATATAATACCATAAATGTTATATACTGTATTTCAATCATGATTTGTACAATATTGCTTCTCAAACCCCAACACTCACTACATCTGAAAAGAAGTCAAGGCGATGAAATAATTATATTCTTTACATAGCACCTAAGATATTTTTGTGAACGTGTTTAATAAAGGAAGTACTTCCTGTATTAACGATATTAGATTTTCTAACATAGGCATTATAAATACCAATGAAAACTACAAAAACTTTCACTTGCAGAGTGCCACAAGTTATACTCATAACAAACGTCAGGAAAACTCACGTATACGTGTCCAAAACAAAATACAATTATTGAAGAGACAATTTAAAAGCAAATTTGTAAATTACTCGTCATTTACATAGTTGAATTTATTGTTTTCTGAGGTAATCGTATGGGTATCCCCAGAGTGTAGAAGTGGGGACTGAATACCCAACGAATGTGAGCGTTCCAGAAGTAGGCCTGCCAGCAATGAGCATTAATTAGGTTACTGTGTAATATTCTTCTGAGTCAATAATGACAAACTTGGTCTACCGTTCTCTGTCTGTTGATTAGACAAATTAGCTCAACTTAATACAAGATGGCCACATTGCAATTCTTCAGGAACTGGCGGGTTTGCATAATGCTTAAGGCCCGAAGACATTTTGTATGCACAGTGCACATTTTTGTGTTGTTTTGTGTTGTATATACCCAGGGTAATCATTGCAAGTGGATCAGGATTAAAATGATGAATGAAAGACATCAGAATAGAGCAATTCTTGTGAATTTTAACTTGATAAATGGAGATACAGATGTATAACTAAAAAAAGCGTTCCATATATTTTGCTGCTATCTTTGATGTATGGACGGGTAAGCATAGGGATATGTTCACAGACTGAAACCGTCACGGGAGGGCACATTTGGATGAGGGAACAAACACAAACCCGTTTAATACGTAGACTTTCGCGACCAATATACATAAAACAAGTGTTTTGTGTTAGATCACGTAAATATCAATGGGGTTTACTCTCCAACACACCGATGTGCTGAAGTAGTAACTAATTGCCACGTTTTGTTTACGTGACAAACCTTACTAAATGGCTGTGTCGGGTGGTGTCGGTTTAACGACACATTTATATTTACGCGATCTAACCCAAAAAACACCTCTTAAAGGAAAAGACAGCAGATTAACTGAAGATACACTCCTTTAAAAACTTTTTTTTAAACAACGCTTTTATTAACAACTTCGTTTAACTCACGGTCGAGAAGTACAGTACGTAAATGGCGCCTGCGTTTTGTGCGAGTAGATTCCACAGTTTAGGGACCGCGGCGTTTTTTGACCTTCACAAAAATATATAATTAATTTGCCGTCCATACAAAAATTGTAATTGCTTGAAAGGAGGTAATTAATTGATTAATTGATGCCGATTTTCACATAGGCGTGCATTGTCACCGGAGCTGAGTACGTGTACAATATTTGGAATTGATTGGACAGCAGGAAGTAGACTAACTTTTGATTACAAGATTTGACCACGACAAACACAAGTGAAGTTAAATAAAACCGTTGAATAAAGTGAGCATGCATGGCCGATTCACAAATCTGGTGACGGAGCGCCAGCCAAAAGAGAGCAATGCACACCACAAGGAAAAACCAGTGGAGATGGAGTGATGAAATCATTTCATGAAGACAGGTGCTTATTCATTTACTGTATAAGGGTATATCATCTATTGTGATATTTCCCCCCTGTTGGAGTTAGTACATTTTAACACATGTTGGCGCGTGTTAAAAACAACCACAACACGCAACAGCAACAAATTGAGGCAGTGACATTCCAGTTTTTAATGTATAGCTTCTACCAACGTGCACAACCGATTAGCATGGTTGGCTATGTAGGGTGCGAAAGAAGTTCAACACACATCGGGACGTGTGTCTTATTATCAAACCGGATGCTGGTTTGAAGGGCACAAATGTTTGAATTTCCTGTCCATAGTTAACGCCATACTAAATCGTTTTGTACTCATCAGTTCCAGGGAATGCAAGGAATTTGACCTTCACCAGTCAAGGAGTGACCAACAAGTCCTTGGAAATTGTCTGGACGAGCGCTCAGGGCGACGTGGCACAATATTCGGTGCTCATCTTTCCGGCAAACGTTTCTGCCCTTTCCATCAGTCCATATGGGTTACTCATCGCCAAGTTTGATAATTTGAGAGCAGGTGTCATCTATGTCATCAACGTGAAAACCATTGATCATGGGAATAACTCCAATGATGGGGTATCTGTGACGCAAAGAACAGGTAACTTATCTCTGTAGCCTTTTAGTAGTAACTGAGGTTGCTTTCACAATGCTTACAGCAATTCGTTTGCACATATACAGCACATCAGAAATCCAATAATTCGTGTTGATTTGAGAGGTTATGTCACAAATCATGTAATCAGCAGCACACCGCGCAGGTTTGACCAAACAATCCGTGCAATGTGTTCTTTTGCGCCCGCGCGGTTGTGTGATGCAGATAATAGGATGAAAGATTCCATTAATCCGTGAAAAATGTGCGCATGACAGGGGAACCTTGCCTAAATTCATCCGCGAGTGGTTTCGTTTCTTCTCAGACCCAAATTGTGCAAATCCGTTATCAACGCGTATCGTTTTGTTACTCAAAAAACCTCGACAGAGCAGTCCCCACGTTCGCCCCACCTGCTTGCACGGATCGTGATTTCCATTTTCGTGAAGCATTTTGAATCCACCGCGGTTTGCCGCGGAATTACCGAAAGGCATCGCGAACCAACAATTATAATTATCCGCGAATTACAAGGATTCGTAGAATATTAAAGTTGGAATTATTGGTGTTCTGCTGCACTTGTTAATCATTTATACCCAAAAATGCCGTCAGTACACACACTTCTGTAGATTTACACTGTTTCATTAACATTTAGCGTGTCCTGTTATCAACATTACAGTCACGTATATGGAGTCAGATATCATCAGTTGGGTATCTATAAATGGATGACTGTTAATAAAAGTATAATTCCTATGATCTGTAACCCGATTATCCACGACTCTTATTATCCACAAGCTGTAGGATTTGTGGAACCCTATTATCCATGACCCTTTGGTTTCCTATTGTAAAATGTATACGTTAAGTAAATGTGTGGTTAATCGCAACCACAAAATTCAATCTCCCAACAACATCACTGCAGATAAGAGGATATACTGTGTGCAGCTGTTTATATTTTTAGATATCCAGCGTGTGCCGAGATAGTTATTTTTTTAAATGTATATACAATTGCGTTAATTTGTCCTTTTAAGCATCGTCTTAATTTCGCTTCTCGTTCACTTTATAGACGTTGACGAGTGCAGTGATGGGAACAACAAATGCGCTCAGGTATGCAATGAGCTGAACCTCTTTGAGAACAGCCAGGGCTACAACTGCAGCTGCTTCGGTGGCTTCAAGATGCAGCAAGATGGCATAAGTTGTCAGCGTGAGTTAACGGCACGTAATTTATTCTGCGCATAATGTGTCCAGGTTGTTTCACAGTGCACTTGATTGAGACACGCATCTTCTGGTGTAATCGGGACCCTATTTTCCATTTGCCGTGGGTATTTTTACTGTATTTATTCTTGTTGGTGCTACCACAATGAGTACACTATACGATATGTTAAACATTTAGTACGCACATCAAACTGTAATGTTTAACATTTCTGTAGGATTGTGTTGCCTGTAACTTGCAAATCGCATAAAAGCAAAGCTAAATATTCTACGTGACAGTATTAAACATTTTAATGTAGTCTTCTTCCGCTCCAATAAATGTTAACGTAGAAAAATACAGTAAAGGGAAACATTTACTTATGTTTTGGAAGTAAAAGTAATGATGGTGTGTGTATACATGTAGTGCTGAACTCGACATGACAGCTTCTTGCTTTTCTTCCTCACTTTATTCCGCTAATACCGATCAACATTCCTTCAGCGCGTTCTCCGCTCGCTCGCCGCCGCGTTCCGCCGGCCTCGCTCGCTCCGCGTCTCTCATTCTGTCGACTCTCCTCTCCACTCTCTCCGTCACAGTTCAGCCGCTCTTTATCAGCTTCGCCGTCACACTGCTACCCTATACTTCTCCACTGCTACCCTATACTTCTCCACTGCTACCCTATACTTCTCCACTGCTACCCTATACTTCTCCACTGCTGCTGGCTCCGCTGTTTCCGCTCCAACATTCTTCTTCTCCTCCCAGGCACGAACTCCCGTCTCCTTCAAAACCCCCTCTCTTTTAGCCCAAGCCAATTAATCTCTAATTAATCAGGTGGCGTCCCCCGCGACGCCCCTCGCCCCCAGCCCCCCGCTGGCACCTGCCACGTGTTCCAGACAACGTGGCGCCACTTAGCGACGACAACAACCTCCCGGCCAATCAGCGCCCTGCATCCTTAATCGCCCTCTACCACCTGTTACTGTCCTCAGACAGCGTGGCGTCGCATTTAGACAATAACAAATCCCAGCCAATCGGCGCCCTGTGTCCTTAATTGCCCCCTACCCGTCTCTGGCCTCCTCCTTGCATCGAGACGACAAAAACAACCTCGACCTCGTATGCTCCCACTGTACTCTGCGCACACGTGCCCCGCGCGTGGCGCATATTTCAGGCACTACATACATACAATGTGTAGAGTGGTGATTGGTTGCAATAGTGGCAAATGTCGATTTAAATACCTGGCAATGCACGTCGACGGCTGGCGATATCCAAATTTGACCCAGGCCTCCCCAAAGTCAACGTAGCCTTTAAAATAAATATTTGTATAAAAATTAGTAGAGCCGGTCCAGCCCCTGTCCCCTCTCCTCCTGTACTTAATCGCCCAATAACGATCATATCTAGGAACATTTAACATACAAACATCTGCCCGAAACATTAATAACGTCCCTCCTAAACGTCCGAGTTCATCATAATACTTACACGTTTCGTTTAACATCGAATTCTATGAACAACGTCAATGAGATAAATCATATTTAACTGACAAAACATCAAAAACAGTTATTGTTTCTTATATTAATGTCACCGCTGCCATAGCGCATGTTCTGCCCAGCCCCATTAGCTCGCTCAATGTTGAAACCAAGCTCTGATCAGCCATCGTGCGCCTTTCCAATGTACAGCTCTACATCGCAACAACACCACTACCACCAAGTGTTTGCAATTGCAAAAACGAATTCCGTTTTTCAAAACCAAAACGCACTCATCATCTTCCAACTCCGTTATAGCTATTGATTCGAGTTGTATTGCTCAAAGTAAACAAGTTTATTAACACTCGTAATACTGATTAAAGAACTCGCCACGAAGCCGATTTTCCGCGCAAATACTAAGTGGTGGAAGGGGAGGAGTGGAGGAGATTGCTGACTGATGCTGCCCCCACGTGTGGTGGTTGTCAGTACTGCTTGCCGCTTGCTTGCTGCTGATGCTGCGGCACTTCGAGGCATCAACGCCACTCAACTTTGCCCCCCGACTCGCGATCAGCTCCGCAAGGCGCGCTCCGTCTGCGTCGCGTCCCAAACGCGCTCGTTATTTCCATTCATAGTGCGCGCATGTACAACAAAAATAAGCGCTCGTTATTTCCATTCATAGTGCGCGCATGTACAACAAAAATAAGCGCTCGTTATTTCCATTCATAGTGCGCGCATGTACAACAAAAATAAGCGCTCGTTATTTCCATTCATAGTGCGCGCATGTACAACAAAAATAAGCGCTCGTTATTTCCATTCATAGTGCGCGCATGTACAACAAAAATAAGCGCTCGTTATTTCCATTCATAGTGCGCGCATGTACAACAAAAATAAGTGCGAGTTAATCGAACGCGCCATTTCAACCCCGCGTTACGTAAAACGCGAGGCGACTCCACCGAGCTCCTGTCAGTCGATTGACGTAAATTGAACAGTTAGACATTATTTCTAGATTTGAAGCTTTCGTGACTGCAATAATTTAGCATGTGCACCTCTAGCATGTGCACTTGTTGTTCTCTTTTAGCCCCACCCCCCCCCCATTCATTGGCTACCACATTCAGATAAGCCCCTCCCCCTCCTCCCCCCTTAACTTGTATTTAAGAACTTATATCTTGGAATTTTTTGCCTCACTTGATACAGTAAATCTAGCTGTGACGGTCCCACCTGATGACGGAGACTTGTGTTGCTTCCAAAATGTCGTGATTTATTATTACTTTTATTAATTTTAATTTTATTATTTTTTACCTACGTGACTTTACCGAAAAAACCTAAGAGTAGTTAGACATTATTTATTGGAGCTAATGTAACAACACGCGGCTGAAAGGGCACTTAATCCACCCAAATCTAAACTGTGCACTTCGGGGGCTAGGGTCCCAATCCTTGATTACCATTGCATTAACTTAAATAATAATTTAAAAAACGCAACTGGTTACCCGTAGCTATTAGCAGAGTGCTCAAATTATACGTGTCATACGTGTGATTAATCACAGTTGAGCACACACCAGCATCAGGGAGACAAAGCTGGTGAGGTGTGATGCTGGCCACACTTCCTGTGTCCTAGACTGGTTCTTAATAAGTGTTTGCTGTGTGTTTAATTCAGATTTAATTTAATATAGAAATATTAACAAATACAAGAACGGCAGTGTATATTAATTCTGTACCTCAGAGATGTGAATACAAATGCTGCCATATATGCTGTGACTGACCCAAAGTCTTACATATAGCTCATATTTTCAACCTTTATAAGATTTAAAGTACATATTTGAATCGTAAATCTAGGCAATGGTCACCAGTGCATAAGCAATTTGACCAATTGGATGCAACTGAGAGTGAAGTATTATATCATGGACAGAGGCAAATTGAAGAAGGCCATGATCGCCGAAGTCTTTGAGAAAGGACACGGCTCATAGAGAATAGGAATTGGAAATTATAACTAAATATTTAGAAAATGACTTCACTGTATCATTTTAATCGTGGGATGGATGGTAGGCTTGAATAAAGGAAATCAATGTCATTATTTAGAGTACAATATAGTATTGCCCTGCATCAAAAATGTAATCTAAACATTACATTTCACATTCATCTGTTTTGGCCATCTCGTTACACCCAAACATCACATGTTAGCTGTTTAATAAGTTTACTGAATGTATAAGCACGTACATACAAACATATTATTTTTTTACAACATACTATATATATTTACAGTCAAATATTAAAAAAACATTAAATTTGCTTGTAAAAATATTGAGTCATTGTGTATGCATTACTGTACTGTTTCATTACACACGTTACGATTTGAATTGTGAACAATTACACTGCAATACCGTATGGAGGTTAATGCGCTGTATATGTTGTATGTTATTTTTCAGCTATTGTGAGCTGCACACTGGCCTGTACCAATGGAAGGTGCTTTATTGATCCTAACACAAAGAGACCAACCTGCTCCTGTAACATTGGTTATGTCCTTGATAAAAGCAAGCAAAACTGCTTAGGTAAAACTGGATTTGCCAGCACAGCTGACATACTATTGCACGATCAATCTGTTGTATTTTTTAAATCCTTTATATTAAGTTCACTTGCTTGCTTGCTTGCGCGCTTATGACCGTGCAAATCTTTCGGTCGTTTTTTAACCCACTTTCCGTGATCCAATCGAGCTGACATTTTGCATACAGACTCGTTGTGCGTGACAATTTATTTTCGTGAAATTTTTTTCCATAACTTTACACTTTTTAGGAAAAATGTTTTTATATTGAATTACCAATTGCTTAATGGTGGCAGGCAATCATCTGACCCATAGGTGGCAGCCACCTCAAGCCAGAGGACGAGAGAACTCTAGCCGCCACGCATATAAAGGATTTATAGTGAAAACTTTGTTTTTACGGGTTAATTTTAAATCCTTTATATTAAGTTTACTTGCTTGCTTGTGCGCTTACGACCGTGCAAATCTTTCGGTCGTTTTTTAACCCACTTCCAGTGATCCAATCGAGCTGACATTTTGCACACAGACTCGTTCTGCGTGACAATTTATTTTCGTGAAAATTTTTCCAAATTTTCCACTTTTTAGAAAATTTTTTTCATATTTAATTTAAAATACCAATGTGATAAAAATGAAACTCTTACTCAAGAAAACAGAAATGAATAATAAAATAAAACCGATGCCACGCATATAAAGGATTTATAGTGAAAAACTTTGTTTTTACGGGTTAATTTTTTAATCCTTTATATTAAGTTCACTTGCTTGCTTGCGTGCTTACGACCGTGCAAATCTTTCGGTCGTTTTTTAACCCACTTCCCATGATCCAATCGAGCTGACATTTTGCACATAGACTCGTTGTGCGTGACTATTTATTTTCGTGAAAATTTTCCAAAATTTTCCACTTTTTAGGAATTTTTTTTTCATATTTCATTTAAAATACCAATGTGATAAAAATGAAACTCTTACTCAAGAAAAACAGAAATGAATAATAAAATAAAACCGATGCACGCATATAAAGGATTTATAGTGAAAACCTTTGTTTTTACGGGTTAATTTTTATGCTTTCTCCCACCTAGTATCCATTCATTAGAGGAGATGTCAGTAATACTGTGTTTATTTAAAGCATTTAAGATTAAACATTGTTTTAAAATGTTATGTTTCTAATCTGATGATTGTTCTTACGTACCCTCAAACATACCTCTGGACCTGCTGCTTAGCTAGCTATATAAGAATTATTATGATACATTGCCAATACTGTGTTGTTTAAGCTCAATTGCCTGATAACTACATGCAATGCTACTGAATGATACATATTTAAATGAATAGCTGTTAGTTGCAAGCAATGCAATAATTGTCATGATACATTGCCAATACTGTCTTGTTTAAGCTCAATTGCCTGATGACTGCATGCGGTGCTCTTGAACGATACAGATTTGAATGAATGTGAAGAACAGCCTAAACCGTGTGAGCAGGAATGCTCTAACACCATCGGAAGCTACAAGTGCTCCTGTTCTCCTGGGTTCACGCAGGATCCGTTGTTGCTCACAGATGCATTGGTACGTGAAAACCGTCACTACGGAGATTTTTCCCAGTTCCACAGCCCTTTTGTTTTTTCTTTAAACAAACAAAGCATGATCGAAGGAAGAGTGATTGGGCTCACTGTCCCGCTACTCACGTAGGGGTAACGATCAGGAATTTTTACAGGAGCGAAAGAAGAGGGAAAGGAGGGGAGGGGTGTACTCAAACAGAACCGCACGATAAAATAACATAGACACGAAATGAGTGAACTTGACGTTGTTAATTCCCCATATCATCTTGGTCATAGGTTTTTGTTTTAACATACTTCATTAGTGCGGTTTGGGGGATGTGTTGTTAAGGATATTAATTTCATTGGTACAGCAAAATTTAGTTGAAAGAAATAAGTTGGACTGAGCCATTACATTTTACATGATACACATGTGTACCATTGTACTATTAATAATTGTTACATACTTGTTACAACTTAATGCTGGGCGGTGGTTGCTTTGCACACCTGCAATCCAGGATGGTGGAGGTGAGAGTTGGTGGATCGCACAACTCTTGTGAAGCTCCCTTCCCGTGGGCATCAAGGTGCCATACCCTAGACTCGCTAGGAGAAGGAAGAACACCGAGTCCAACAATAGCTATCATACGTTTTGATTCCTTTCGGGGATAAGAGTCACGTGCGCTTTATCGCTGGGTGCTACAGTGGTTTGTTTCCTACTTGTATAGACACTCAGTAATTGCCTGAAAACATCTGTTTAAAAATCCCAATGGAGGACCTTCGTGAAAAAAAGAGTCCTTAGGGGGTTGGTGGGGGGCCTCGTGGATGAACGAGTAAATCATTATTAGAATGACCTGTATGCTGCTCAAAGCCTTTACTCCATTTTCATGTTTTATTTTGTTCCCACAGATGTTGATGAGTGCCAGAGTAATCCTTGCACAAATTCTGGCACCTGTCAAAACATGGTAAATAAATTCTCCTGCCATTGTACCAGTGGGTGGACCGGTGTCTACTGTGATGAAGGTGAGTGGAACATTTTAATTACATCAATGTTTGTGGGGTAAATGCTTCTGAGCATGTGGATGTAGTTTATGTACTTATAATGGTAACAACATACTTATAGAGGCAACAATATGCTTGGTGATATTACTACTACATATTCTACGTCATGTCAGTTTGGGGCAAAACATGCTTACATGTACTGTATGTTAATTTCGTATAATACCATTTAGCAGAAATGTTGTAATCAAAATGTATTTTTGTAAAAAAAAGTTAACCGGACGTTTTACATCGATGGGTATATTTCCATGACCTTTCGTGTGTGTTTTTGCAGATTTAAATGAATGTGCCTCTAGACCATGCTCCCATGGAGGAACCTGTGTCAACACACCGGGCTCCTTCTCTTGCAGCTGTGCACCCGGTTGGAGTGGGACCCTCTGTACACTGCGTAAGCTGATACACATGCGTTGGCTAGTTTTGATAAATTACTCGCAAAATCACTGAATTGGGAATAACCAGATAGCAACGTTGGCCCCTACTGGCAGATGAAAGCCCACATGCAGGCCAGTGTTGCGTGCGCTGAGTGCCGCACAGGGACAGCTGCCACTGGGGAGCATCTTTAGCCGGACTGCAGCAGGGTATCAAAATGGTTGAGATGAGATAGATGGAGAGCACTTTGAGTGCCCTATAAATGCAAATCCTTAAACGCATTCAAAAGTCCGTGAATACTAACAAACATTGCTCTTTTTATTATTATTACACGCTTTTATTTAACTCACTCCGTCTGTTGTCATAACCTCAAAAAATATTCGAACTTAATTTTACCCACTTCCCAATGTGCTATCGACTGCAAACTTGTGTACTTATGTCATACTGATGACAAGCCTATATACTATCATTACAATTTAAATATATATTAAAACATTTTACACGTTTTTTTATTTAACTCACTCTGTCTGTTGTATCCTCAAATCTTGTAACTCAATTTCAACCGTCTTCCCAATGTCGTATCGACTGCAAACTTGGTATAGGCATGTAATACTGATGACAATACTATATTCTATCATTGAAAATTTAAAATATATATTTTTAAACTATCTTTTTCACGGCGCTAATTGTCCACGCTCAACTCACGTTGCCTGTAAATCACCACGGTCCCTTACGTTACGACAAGCCTCGGGGAGCCACGCCGAGGGCCGGGGGATGTGGAAGGAGGGGAGGGGCGATGGGGAAGGGGGCAGGGGCAGCTCAGACAGTACATTTCATTAAAGCGTGTTTAAAAAAAGTATTTTTTTTATATTTTACTTATTTGTGTACACGGTTCACGATAGCAAAAACACATTTTCTATATGGGAAATGTAGATGTAGCACCAATGTCTGCACATTGATGCTTTAACACCTATAAACTTCACAAATAAAACGTATATATTAAATACAATTCTACAACCTCACACTGCCTATTTAGATCTTTTTTTTCAGCAGACATAAAATCTGGAGTGTGCAATGTGGCCCTGTGCCATCGTGCAGACTGCACAAGTTGTGTGTTTACACTGCCTTTGCTTCCCTTAGTTGTGGATGAATGTGCTTCCAACCCGTGCATCACGGCACCTGTGTGGATCAGGTCAACGCCTTCTTCTGCAGATGTGACGAGGGGTGGTCGGGCGACACATGCACTACGAGTGAGTCCTGATCATGCTCGTCTTCACTGAAAAACGTTTTAGATCGAACACATCTCAGATTGCTCATATACATATGGAGCATAACAAAAAAAGTGTCTTTAGCCAGTACGTGTGCGTCGTTCATAAGAATCTCCCAAACACCGCCTGTGGTGTGAGCAGGCAATGCACTACTACGATAACTGAATGGCAACCAGGAATAGGTAGTTTACTTCTACCCCTTACTATTGATTGTCGTGCACTTGAATGCCTTTAAGCTGAAGTTTACGGGCACATTTTCAGCTTTTAGAACTTTCTGGCCTTTCCAACATAAAGTTGTTGAATGAACGTGAAGTGTGTTTTGGTGCATATGTGTTCAGATAATGAACATGATGAAGCACTTCAAAACGCATTTACATAATGTACTGTACTATATTTTCAAATGAGACACATGTGCAAAATAGTAGAGCGCATAAATAAACTCAACTCAACTGATAAATAAGTCCTGGCATTGAGAGAGAGTAAATATGTCTAAAGGTATGTGTAAGTGAATGTTGTGTGTGTGAATTTGCGTATAAAAGTGGATCTATCAAAATAATCGTTTGCTGCGCAATGCAGTTAAAAAGTGTATTAACCTTTGTGTGTATAACCGCTGCGTTGTGATATTGTTTAGACATCGACGACTGCGTGAATGCACAGTGCCAAAATGGTGCAACCTGCATTGACATTCTGAAGGGATACAACTGTTCCTGTGTGCTGGGATACAAAGGGCAATACTGCCAATACAGTAAGGCTCATTTCCCACATTCTTTTGTATTAAGTCAAATGTAAGAGTTTTCATTCAGATGAGCATTAGGCTTTGTTTATATCATACTATTTCATAGCTTTTGTGATTGTACTGTATACCTCTGTTGTATTTTCCAGTTGTACTTTGTGTTGCTTGGCATGATGTCCAACGTGTATTCAGTTCTCTTAAGAAGCTGCTAGCATGTATAGCGAAACGTCTGACACATCATGCCATGGTGAAGAACATGCAGTGCCAACCAAGAAGACACGCCGTAGAATTGTGCGATCTCTTTTGGTTACGCTGATCAGTGGTAGAATTTCCACATTCATATGAAGAAGCCCATGTTTAGGTTGACCGCTGTTGTTGAGGAATGTCGAGAAAAGACGATCCCTGACTGGGATTAGAACTCATAAGTATTTGAATGTATTGTAAATTATTACTTTTGAGTGACTTTAGTTTAGGGGGTAGAATTCTGGACTAAAAATCCTCACGCATGGGTATGATTCCAATTAAAATGAATGCCAATGAAAATAATCTTGTAACATTGATCTGATTTCTCATTCCAAATCAATTTGGGTTATTTGGAATTTGACCATAGTTGTCATCCTACAAAATACAATGTGGGCATTATTTCTAGTTTTTTAAATTATTTCTATGCGAATCAAATGCGCCAGCAAGAGTGTGAATTTAGTGAATCACATACTCCTCTTCGTGATTATGTCTGCTACGCTTTCTTAACATTGTATTCCAAACCTATTCTTCTTTCGTAAGGCAGGAGGAACATCAACAGTTTTGAAAAATGTGAAAGTTGAATGCTAAGTTCTTTTAACAAATACAGGGAGGCGGTAGACACTGTATGCATTGCAGTGACACCGCTAGGATGTGCATGCATGGTGCATTCGTCGGTGATGTGATTCTAAACTTAGCAGGTTACTTACTCTATCCTGCCATGACATTGTATTATGTTCTGCGTGAGTCCTTATGTAATACTTTTTTGTCCCTCTCAACGTCTTGTGTTTCATTTGCAATTTATGATTAATGTAGCTGTCAATAGTGTAAATCTTGGCTGTTAAAGTGCATTTACATGAATGATGTTTGTGATTTCTCCATAGATATCGATGACTGCATTGGAAACAAGTGTCAGCACAATAGTACATGTCTGGATGATGTCAATAGTTACATGTGCCTTTGTCCGCGTGGATGGACTGGTCTTCGCTGTGAAACTGGTAAACATACATATACCATGCTACTTATAACAATTGACGTATAACTACTTATAATACTTATAACATATACTTATAACAATTGAACATCGCCCATTTACTCGTTAAGCCATACATGGTACTGCATACATAGTTTGAGCCGGTGGTCCAGTGGTTGGGGCACTGCACTAAGAACCCCGTGACCTGAATTTTATATCTGAACCAGTCCTGGGCCTCGCCTTCATCAGATTGTAAATTGCTGTGTGGTGAAGTATGGTCAAACTACCCCCATTACCAACACAGTGTGGGGAGGCCTTCATCCTGTCCATGGATTGAAGAAACGGCTGTAAATGTGTATATATTTTTTACCACATCTAACTTCTTTTTAAACTTAACCTGCGTCTTTTGGAGGCTCTTCTACCAGCAGTGTTATAAGCAAGCAACTACAGAGCTGCACCTTTCAATCTCTTAACATTACTTCGGTTTTAGTTGTTATAGTGAAGTTTGAGTAATGCTTGTTTTTCTCATGCCGAGAAGAACATAAAATGTTTATGTTTTAAGTTGCTGACCTTCATGAAAATAGAGTCTAAAATGTGATTTTTAAAGTATGCAATCTCAGCTCAGTACTCGCAGCATGTTTACATATATGTAACTGTGGGTGTGCACATTGTATGTTTTGTTCAGACATTGATGAGTGCAATGCTAGACCTCCCTGCCACGGAACGCTTGGGCTCTGTACCAACACGCCTGGCTCATACGCTTGCTCGTGCAAGCCTGGCTATGAGGGAGATGGCATTCAGTGCTTCGGTATGCAAACTCTGCTTTTGAGAATAATAAAACACACGATCATTCAATTTCAATAAAGTTGTCACGTGGGTAATTATGCTAATGCTTTGGTTTGACAGCAAACTGAAATCTTAATAAGCAAGCATATTTTGACAATTGTATATTGACGTTTGCTGAAGATTACATCCAGCATCGCAGGTGTAAAGCATTATACATATAATACACATTTAATTTCCATTGAACATTTACAAATTCCATATCATGTATATGTCAAATAATTCAATATAGAGATACTCATCTGATACTGATTGGATAAATACCTGACAATGCTGACTTCTGCAACCACGTATCGTGACCTTTCCAAATCATGAACTAGGGTTTAATGGTTTCTGAAAAATATGATCACTTTCCATTGACACCTTCATCTAAGCAAGAACTTTTCTATTACCCAAAAGTCAGTTTTATTGTGTAACAATTATATTCACTGTGAGAGTCTTTCTTTAATAGTGTAATTGATTTATTTTAACAGAGAAGAGGCTCTTCGATTATGGGAGAAATGTGTACGACCAAAGTCCGTATATTTGGGACACAGACTACGTGTCTCGTTCTTCTCACCACCGTACGGATTTCCATTCGGAACCAGGTTCTACCAACAGTTGTATGTAAGTAATTTCAACTGATGCTGTTACAAGATATTGTACAATACATATGTCAACGTCTGAAAATGGAATATCATCTTTTAAGAGTTTCATTATTGCTAAAGACGTCATATTGACCGGAATATGTTGAAGTTATTGAAATACTTTTGTGCTGTTTTGTTGCCCCAGCATTGAGAACATAATTATTAACACTCGCATATGTAAAAAAAATATTAAAGGAAGGTGCAACTCCTAAATAAATAAATGCATATCTGAAAATGGCTTTTACCCTTTTTTGTGGCAACAAACAGGGGTTAAGATGTTAAAACATCAAACTGAAACCTTTTACAAGGAATCATAACACCGTTTTGAGACTAGGCTCAAAAGACACCTATCTCTGGTGTGGACCAGTTTCAAAGACAATTGCATATATTATCAGAGTATAAATTTCGATTTAAAGCTTTCGTGACTGCAGGATTCATCTTCTTGGTTCTTTCGGTAAAGTCACGTAGAAGGGAAGTAATAAAATAATAAAAATAAAACATAATAAAATAAAATAATTCTCACGACGTTTCGGCTACAACGCAAGCAGCCGTCTTCAGGTGAAGAATGAGACACTGCCAAGCTAGGAGCTTATATATAAGCTGGGTTGGAGGTGGAAGAGCGCCTTAACAAAAAGAATGTGCATATCAAGAGGAATTTAGCATATTCATGGAAATGCGTAGGAGGTGGGCGGGGGGGTTTCAAGTCATATTATGCCCATGCATTATGCAGGATCAGCAGCACCAAGGGAGGGTGCAGGGAGTAGCATTAACAAAGGAAAGGAATGTTAATAGTATGTAGCTGCAGTTACTAAACAACCACGTAGAAAACTAAAGTATAAACTACATAAAAAACTAAAGTATAAACTGCATAGCACCATCAGTATACTTACTATACTCTACAATAAGCTGAGTTACTAACAGCAAGTAATACATTACAATTCTACGTCGTAAAAATTATATAATATGCTTCCATCTAAACTTTATTCTCTTACATCACACGAGCATACACCGTACTATATACTGCCATAGATAAACCCAACATTAAATTATATACTGTATTGCTATAAACCACCTTATACATTTTAATATAACACTATGTATTATTCTACCCACCCTAATGTGTATCACACTGCTATATGTTTACTATACAATTACGATACTATATATTACTTTGTACATTGTATTAAGCATATAAATGTTATACTATTTGTTATTATACACTGTACCATTGACCGTCGTGTCAATGGGTGAGTCGTGGGGGAAACTTGCAGCGGAGCAAAGAATCCATTCCCTGCGGAGAATACAATGCCAGTGAGTGGAACGCGGTCTGAAAGTCACCGTAAACGTGAACACAATCAGTTAAGATCCGAAATGGTTTATTACGTCCTTCCAATGATTGCTAAGCCAGAATCCATCTTCTCGGTTAAATTGTCTCTGTGTTTGTATATGTGGATCGCCTCATGAACGAATCTCTCATGATAGCCAGATGGCTTGCAGAGAACCTCTGTCTTGGAGAAGTCAATGTCATGTGAGCCCACTGAGTTGTAACAGTGATCTGCCACGGCTGAGGTGTTTGTCCTACCGTGTTTCAGGTCTGCTTTATGTTCACGGATGCGGTCCGAGACATGTCGTTTGGTTTCCCCAATGTAACTGCTACCACAGAGGCAACTTAGTTTGTAGACGCCAGGGTACTGTATGTCTGGAACCACATCTTTACAGACGGACCAGATCACGGATTTTATGTACTGTGTTGAATCGGACCTGGATCTTGTGTTTATCAGGATTTGGAGATCTTTTTGTGACCCCAGCAATGTAGGTAAGGTGATGCTTGAAAGGCTCCTCAACAGGATCCTTCTTGATGGTTGGAGTGATGGCTTGCGGATTGGTATCGGAGTAACCATAGCCTAAGAGCTTGGCGTACGTGTTTGAGTTCCTGGCAATTGTTCCTTCGGAATGCATGGCCTATGTATAGATCTGATGAGGAATCTTCTGGGATGATGTGGGAATCCGTTTTAGGTAACATCCGATGGTGCTTCCTGTAGAAGGTGTCATTGAACCACAGGTCTCCTTTAATTAGACACAAAGAGCTGCCATCTTTTCGATTCATTGTGAATCTGATGGCTGGCGTTATGGAAGAGGTACGTAGACGACACTTTTGTCATCTGGCCACATGGCAGGCCTACTCTCGACCAATTTCTCGACCACATCAATTCCATACACCCAGCCATCAGATTCACCATGGAAGTCGAAAAAGATGGCAAGCTACCCTTTTTGGATGTCCTAATTAAAAGGAGACCTGATGGTTCAATGAGCCACTCTGTCTACAGGAAAGCCACCCATACGGATGCTTACCTAAAACCGGATTCCCACCACCATCCATCCCAGAAGAATTCCCTCATCAAGACTCTATACCATAGAGCCCAATGCATCTCCGACCAGGAACACATTGCCAGTGAACTCAAACACGTACGCCAAGCTCTTAAGGCTAATGGTTACTCCGACTACACAATCCGCAAAGCCATCACTCCAACCATCAAGAAGGATCCTGTTGAGGAGCCTTTCAAGACCATCACCTTACCCTACATTGCTGGGGTCACAAAAAAGATCTCCAAAATCCTGACTAAACACAAGATCCAGGTCCGATTCAACACAGTACATAAAATCCGTGATCTGGTCCCGTCTGTAAAAGATGTGGTTCCAGACATACAGTACCCTGGCGTCTACAAACTAAGTTGCCTCTGTGGTAGCAGTTACATTGGGGAAACCAAACGACATGTCTCGGACCGCATCCGTGAACATAAAGCAGACCTGAAACACGGTAGGACAAACACCTCAGCCGTGGCAGATCACTGTTACAACTCAGTGGGCTCACATGACATTGACTTCTCCAAGACAGAGGTTCTCTGCAAGCCATCTGGCTATCATGAGAGATTCGTTCATGAGGCGATCCACATATACAAACACAGAGACAATTTTAACCGAGAAGATGGATTCTGGCTTAGCAATCATTGGAAGGACGTAATAAACCATTTCGGATCTTAACTGATTGTGTTCACGTTTACGGTGACTTTCAGACCGCGTTCCACTCACTGGCATTGTATTCTCCGCAGGGAATGGATTCTTTGCTCCGCTGCAAGTTTTCCCCCACGACTCACCCATTGACACGACGGTCAATGGTACAGTGTATAATAACAAATAGTATAACATTTATATGCTTAATACAATGTACAAAGTAATATATAGTATCGTAATTGTATAGTAAACATATAGCAGTGTGATACACATTAGGGTGGGTAGAATAATACATAGTGTTATATTAAAATGTATAAGGTGGTTTATAGCAATACAGTATATAATTTAATGTTGGGTTTATCTATGGCAGTATATAGTACGGTGTATGCTCGTTGATGTAAGAGAATAAAGTTTAGATGGAAGCATATTATATAATTTTTTACGACGTAGAATTGTAATGTATTACTTGCTGTTAGTAACTCAGCTTATTGTAGAGTATAGTAAGTATACTGATGGTGCTATGCAGTTTATACTTTAGTTTTTTTATGTAGTTTATACTTTAGTTTTCTACGTGGTTGTTTAGTAACTGCAGCTACATACTATTAACATTCCTTTCCTTTGTTAATGCTACTCCCTGCACCCTCCCTTGGTGCTGCTGATCCTGCATAATGCATGGGCATATATGACTTTGAAACCCCCCCGCCCACCTCCTACGCATTTCCCATGAATATGCTAAATTCCTCTTGATATGCACATTCTTTTTGTTAAGGCGCTCTTCCACCTCCAACCCAGCTTATATATAAGCTCCTAGCTTGGCAGTGTCTCATTCTTCACCTGAAGACGGCTGCTTGCGTTGTAGGCCGAAACGTCGTGAGAATTATTTTATTTTATTATGTTTTATTTTTATTATTTTATTACTTCCCTTCTACGTGACTTTACCGAAAGAACCAAAGATTATCAGAGTATGTTTTTTGTTTGCATTCTGACCACAAGTTTTGTGGTTAATGCAGTCATGATTCCTTGTAAAAGGTTTCAGTTTTGGTGGTTTAACATCTTATCACCTGTTTTGTTGCCAGAAAAAGGGGAAAACCTATTCTCATATCTTGGTACATATCTCTTACAGATTTGTACCTAGGCTGTGTGTATCGGGCTTTCCAACACAAGTTTTATCAGTGTGAAAACACTTCTACCAGAGCTTTCTCTAACCATGCGAATGCAATGTGACTGCCATACATTAAAATAAAAAATGTCAGAATGTAGTTGCATTTGTATCAAAATGTCTAATAGAGCAAGAGGTAGGTGTTCGCAGCCAATATGATTCGTAATATAATTTTGGGTTAGGCATTGCAAATGTTGTGGATTCACTCTTCAACACACCGGTGGGCTAAAAAGTAGTGAACTATTTGTCTTTTGTCAACGTGACACATGTTTTACTGATTGGCCCTGTCGGGTGGTGGAGAGTTGTGACACATTTATAAATAATGCGTCTAAAAAATCTTTATTATGAATAATACTAGTCACGAAAGCCTACGTGTTAAACTCACATTATGATCTGATTAAATCTGTGTCGATAAACCCTCATTACCTAAATTAACCACACTACTTACATTGTCACGTGTACAAGTGAAGTACCGGTGAAGACACTTGACTCCGAGGTTGAGGCACACGGATATTTATTTAACACAACTTGTATGTGACATACAACACTGGAGGGGTATCGCCCCCTCACCCGCTAGCTAAGAATACAACTCCTAGCTAAGTCCTAGCCTACCTCACAGTCCTCCACTACTGGGCTAGGGAGGCTACTTGGCCCGACACTGGTAAGTCGGGCCGGTACCCGGAGTCCCAGACCAGCTCTTAGAAGAGCACCGGCTCTGGCTTTCGGGACCACGCCGCTGGCTCGGTCCTGTTCGGCCCTGACAAGGACATCGAACGAGGGA